>NW_027591679.1:0-78557 GCF_964213995.1 Mustelus asterias
ACACGCCCGGCACCAACACCAACACGCTGGCACCAACACGCCTGGCACTAACACCGACACACTGGCACCAACACCAACACACCCGGCACCAACACCAACACGCCTGGCACCAACACGCCTGGCACTAACACCGACACACCTGGCACCAACACCAACACGCCCGGCACCAACACCGACACACCTGGCACCAACACGCCTGGCACTAACACGCCTGGCACTAACACCGACACACCTGGCACCAACACCAACACGCCCGGCACCAACACCGACACATCCGGCACTGACACACCCGGCACCAACACCAACACGCCTGGCACCAACACGCCTGGCACTAACACCGACACACCTGGCACCAACACCAACACGCCTGGCACTGACACGCCTGGCACTAACACCGACACACCTGGCACCAACACCAACACGCCCGGCACCAACACCGACACATCCGGCACCGACACACCCGGCACCAACACCAACACGCCTGGCACCAACACGCCTGGCACTAACACCGACACACCTGGCACCAACACTGACACACCCGGCACCGAGACGCCTGGCACCAACACCGACACGCCGGCACTGACACAACTGGCACCAACACGGACATGCCTGGCACCAACACTGACACTCCCGGCACCGACACGCCTGGCACCAACACTGACATGCCCGGCACTGACACAACTGGCACCAACACGGACACGCCTGGCACCAACACGGACACGCCTGGCACCAACACGGACACGCCTGGCACCAACACGGACACGCCTGGCACCAACACGGACACGCCTGGCACCAACACGCCCGGCACCAACACCAACACGCCTGGCACCGACATGCCCGGCACCAACACGCCTGGCACTCACACCCCTGGCACCAACACTGACACACCCGGCACCGAGACGCCTGGCACCAACACTGACACGCCCGGCGCTGACACAACTGGCACCAACACGGACACGCCTGGCACCAACACACCTGGCACCAACACCGACACGCCTGGCAACGACACGCCCGGCACTGACACGACTGGCACCAACACCAACACGCCTGGCACTGACATGCCCGGCACCAACACCAACACGCCCGGCACCAACACTGACACGCCCGGCACCGACACTGACACGCCTGGCACCAACACGCCCGGCACCTACACCGACACGCCTGGCACCGACACCGACACACCTGGCACCGACACGCCTGGCACCAACACCGACACACTGGCACCGACACGCCTGGCACCAACACCGACACACCTGGCACCGACACGCCTGGCACCAACACCGACACACCTGGCACCGACACGCCTGGCACCAACATGCCCAGCACAAACACCGACACACCTGGCACCGACACACCTGGCACTAACACCAACACGCCTGGCACCGACACGCCCGGCACCAACACCGACACACCTGGCACTGACACGACTGGCACCAACATGGACACGACTGGCACCAACATGGACTCGCCTGGCACCAACACGCCTGGCACCAACACGGACACGCCCGGCACTGACACGCCTGGCACCGACACCGACAGCACCGACATGCCCGGTACCATGACAGTGGGGGGAGCGAAGGTGAAGGGGATGGTTGGGTGGAGCGTGTTAGGGGGTCTGGGGCATAGGGTTAGATGGGAGTGGGGGTGAGAGTTGGTGGGTGAGGGTAGGGGGAGGGGGGAGGAGGTTGGGGGTGGGGATGGGGATCATGGCGGTGTGACCCACCCACAATGCGCAGCGCGCCAAAAAGTGCCCTATTCCCAGGGGGCTGGGCTCAGTGCGCATGCGCCAGAATGCCGCCGGCGGTGCGCAGGCGCCGGGAATGCGGCTACTGCGCAGGCGCTGAAGTCATAACCGCCAATCCGCCTGCGCCGGATCAGAGCTGCCGGTGCGCAGGCGCCAGGGTCCCAGCAGCGCCGCCGCCGTTCAGTTTGTTTGAGGCGACAGGAGGAGGTCGGAGGCCTCTACTCCCCTCCCCCCCTCACTAACCGGCACCTTCAACAACCAGGTTAGACAGACGGCATATGCAACGCGCGCGCAGCCTTACCTCCCAGGCCTCGCTCTGCGATTACTCGATGTATTGATGGAGGTGTTTTTTTTAAAAAGACGCCCGCCCGCACGTCCGTTAACTGACTGGGAGATGGAGGAGAACCCGACTGCGCATGCTCGTTTCTCCAGATTGCGCCGCCTTCCTTTGTGACGTTTATGGCCCCGCCTCTGCCCTGTTGCCATGACGTTGCCACGCCCCTTCCCATTGTGACGTCACAGACTCCTCCTCGGCCCCCTCCCATTGTGACGCCCGAGGAACTCTTCCTCTTCTGACGTCACGGGCGCTGATTTCCCCGGGTGCCAGGGGGAGGAGCCAAAGCCCTTCCTTTCCCACCCTCTGTTCCGCCATCTTGGTGAGGGCAGGGTGGGCTTGTCCAGTAGGCAGAGGAGCAAAGGGGCAGTGCCGGCAAGCTTTCTGGGGGGAGCGCGGGGGCAAGATTGGCCTGGTGGTTCACAGTGAAGCGGAGTGTCTTGGGTTGCAAGAAAATATGGACATAATGGTTAAATGGGCGGATAAGTGGCAGATGGAATTTAACCCTGAAAAGTGTGAGGTGATACATTTTGGAAGGAGTAATTTGACAAGAAAGTTTTCAATGAATGGCAGGACACTAGGAAGTTCTGGGAGACAAAGGGACCTTGGTGTGTTTGTCCACAGATCTCTGAAAGCGGAAAGCCATTATAGTAGGGTGGTGAAAAAGGTATATCGCACATGCAATATGCCAAAGGCATATTCCCTCCCGAGGAGGGAAATACCCACTGGCTGGGTGATTTTGCTGATGGCGCCCAATGGCACAGGGATTTAGCTTCACTGCAATCTGCACCTTTATCAATCGAGGCATAGATTACAAAAGCAGGAAGTCATGTTGGAGTTGGATAGAACTTTGGTGAGGCCACAGCTGGAGCACTGTGTGCAGTTCTGGTCACCACATTATAGGGAGGATGTGATTGCACTGGAGGGGTGCAGAGAAGATTCACCCGGATGCTGCCTGGGATGGGGTCGTTAAGTTATGAAGAGAGGTTGGGTAGTCTTGGTTGTTTTCGTTGGAGCAGAGAAGACTGAGGGGCGACCTGATCGAGGTTACAAGATTATGAAGGGCGTGGATAAGTGGATAGGGAGCAGCTGTTCCCCTTAGTTGAAGGGTCAGTCACAAGGGGGCATAGGTTCAAGGTGAGGGGTAGAAGGTGAGGGGGGCATGTGAGGAAAAGCTTTTTACCCAGAGGCTGGTGACGGTCTGGAATGCGCTGCCTGGGAGGGTGGGGGAGGCAGGATGCCTCACATCCTTTAAATAGTATCTGGATGAGCACTTGGTATGTCATAACATTCAGGGCTATGGGCCAGTGCTGGCAGATGGGATTAGGTGGGAAGTCAGGTGTTTCCAATGTGCTGGTGTGGACTCGAAGGGCCTCTTATGTACTGTATGATTCTATGAGGGCCCGAGGAGGGAAATACCACTGGCTGGGTGATTTGCTGATGGCGCCCATGGCAGGGGATATAGCTTCGCTGCAAACTGCACCACAGTAATAACAAGGAATCCCATCACGGCATCACCCTTGCTGACTGTTCTCTATTTCAGGGAGCCCGGACCCGTGCCACCTCGCAGACCTCCAGGAGTTGGTGTTGGCAGGGGGAGGGGGGGGGGAGAAGAGGAACTGGACCATCGTCAAGTGGCTGCCAGGCTGTGAGCAGGTGCCCACCGCCCGGCCTCCACCCATGGCCACGGAGGAGGAGGAAGGGGCAGAGGGACCCAGGGTGGACTCCACGTACCAGCCGGCGGAGCTGCCCGCCTCGCCCCAGTGGGAGGCCGGAGGAGGGCAGCCTGAGCGGCGGCGGCGCAGGCAGGGCTCCAGGAGCGGCCGCAAGTGCTACATCTGCAACGAGTGCGGGCGCAGCTTCAACAAGTACTCCAACCTCAAGCAGCACCTCCGGGTGCACTCCGGGGAGAAGCCCTTCGCCTGCCAGGCATGTGGCAAGGACTTCAATCTGCTGTCCAACCTGCGGCGCCACGAGAGGACCCACACGGGCGAGCGCCCCTTCACCTGCCCCACCTGCCACAAGGGCTTCAGTGAGCTGTCCAGCCTGCGGCGCCACCAGCGCACCCACACGGGCGAACGCCCCTTCACCTGCCCCTTCTGCGCCAAGGGCTTCAGCCGCTCCTGTATGCTGGTCATCCACCAGCGCACCCACACGGGCGAGAAGCCCTTCCGCTGCGGCGAGTGCCAGAAGCGGTTCAGTGACCCCTCCAGCCTCCGCAGCCACCAGCGCACCCATACCGGCGAGCGGCCCTTCAAGTGCAGCGACTGCCAGAAGGAGTTCCGCTACTCTTCCAGCCTCCTGCAGCACCAGCGAGGCCACACGGGCGAGCGACTTTTCACCTGCCCCCTCTGTGGCAAGGGTTTCACCAAGTCCTCCACCCTGGCGCAGCACCGCAGCACCCACAGCCAGGAGCGCCCCTACAAGTGCCCCGTCTGCGAGCGGGGCTTCTCCCGGGCCTCGGTGCTGGGGCGTCACCAGCGCGTCCACGCCTGGGAGGGACCCCGCATCTGTGCCGACTGCGGCCAACACTTCAAGACGTCGGCCGGCTTCCATGGACACCACTGCGCACCCGAGGACAATACGACACCAGTGCTGAGCTGATTGCCTCCATTTTCTCTCTCTCCCCCCCCATGGGTCTGGGATGGGTAGAGAAGGGCCAACAACAGTTACATTCACCGGAAATCCCTGGCCCAGGAATCCATTCCTGCTGCCACATTTCCAAAACCAAACTGAAAGCAGCCTTGAGCCAATCAAACGCACAGACGTTATTCCCCCCATCCCCCAACGCCTCAGTCACCAGCTCCTCCTGTCCCCAGTCGATCCAGGAACTGCCACGTCTCTCCGCCTGGATGCACGGGACCAACCTGATCTTCTTTTGTGCCAAGGACGCTAAACACAGCTCAAGAGGCAGAAAGAGAGTGTGTTTACAGGCTAAGAGTGAACTGCGGTGCTTATTTAGAAGTAAGACTATACAGAGAAACACTGGAAATACTAAACCCCACCCCTTCCCCCTCCACTCTTCAGATGCTTGCAGTGTCGAATTGGACTATTTTCACTCACCATCGAAACACTACCTGTGAATGTAGCAATGTGTCCCCCTCCCCTCTCTGAATCCAAGCAAAATGCCCTGTTTCTGTTCTCCCCCGCCCTCCGGCCCCGCCCCCCAGCACCCAGAACATGGTCAGAGTCAGTGGGGGGGGTTCCAGTTGCAAGTGGTTTGGAAGGCACATGGGCTTAGTTGGAAAGGGGGATGGAGTATAAAAGTCGGGAAGTCTCACTACAACTGTACGGGGCATTGGTGTTTCCGCAGCTGGAGTACTGCGCAGAGTTTCGGTTTCCTAAATGAGGGAAGGGTAGATTCGTGTTGGAGGCAGTTCTCCAAGTGTGGCCTAACCGAGAGATACAGAGACTGGAACTGTGCACGGTGCTCCCAGTGTGGTCTAACCGAGAGATACAGAGACTGGAACTGTGCACAGTGCTCCCAGTGTGGTCTAACCGAGGGATACGGAGACTGGAACTGTGCACGGTGCTCCCAGTGTGGGTCTAACCGAGAGATACAGAGACTGGAACTGTGCACAGTGCTCCCAGTGTGGTCTAACCGAGAGATACAGAGACTGGAACTGTGCACAGTGCTCCCAGTGTGGGTCTAACCGAGAGATACAGAGACTGGAACTGTGCACAGTGCTCCCAGTGTGGTCTAACCGAGAGATACAGAGACTGGAACTGTGCACAGTGCTCCCAGTGTGGTCTAACCGAGAGATACAGAGACTGGAACTGTGCACGGTGCTCCCAGTGTGGTCTAACCGAGGGATACGGAGACCGGAACTGTGCACGGTGCTCCCAGTGTGGTCTAACCGAGGGATACGGAGACCGGAACTGTGCACAGTGCTCCCAGTGTGGTCTAACCGAGGGATACAGAGACCAGAACTGTGCACGGTGCTCCCAGTGTGGTCTAACCGAGGGATACGGAGACTTGAACTCCTCCACTTTGGCAGGAAGAATAGCAACATAGAAACTAGAAAAATGAGATTATTATTTAAACAGAGTGAGTTTGCAGAGGGATCTGGGCGTCCTGGTACATCAATCACAAAAAGTCTGCAGGCATCAGGTGGTTAGGAAGGCAAATGGTCTTTATTGCGAAGGGGGATGGAGTGTAAAAGTCGCTACAACTGTCCGGGGCACTGGTGTTTCTGCAGCTGGAGTACTGCGCAGAGTTCCGGTCTCCTTACTGAGGGAGGGATAGACTCGGATTGGAGGCAGTTCAGAGAAGGGTCACTGGGCCGATTCCTGGGGTGAAGGGGGTTTGTCTAACGGGGAAAGGTTGGAGCAGATTGGGGCCTGGAACCCATTGGGAGTTTAGAATGAGAGGGGGTCTTATTGAACCGTATCAGATCCTTGAGGGTCGGGGGGGGGGGCGCTCGATAGGGCAGATGCTGAGGGGATGTCGTGTCCCCCCCCCCCCGCCATGTGGGGGGAATCTAGGATTATGGTCAGGGACAGATCTTCGGAATAAGGGTGTCTCCCATTGAAGACGGAGAGGAGGTGGAATTGTTTTGTCCAGGGGGTGGGGGGGTCACAGGGGATCGGTGGGTGGAATTCTCCCACCACCCCCCGGAACTGTGACTCATTGAATATATTCAAGGCCGAGTTAGAGAGGCTTCTTATCGACAAGGGGGTGGAGGGGGTGACATTACAATCAGGTCAGCCATGATTGAATCGAATGGGGGAGATCTTGAGGGACTGAATGGCCTATTCCTGCATTCTGCTGACCTGCGATCTCCACATGGCTGCCGCTGCCCTCAATATCTTTGGCAACAAGAATCTATCAAACCTCCCAGTTAAACCTCGTCACTCTGGTATCCATGGCTCTCGGCACCTGCAAACTCCATCATCCTGAACCCGCTGCTGTCCCGTGTGGTGTAGGTACACCCACAGTGCTGTTAGGGAGGGAGTTCCAGGATTGTTATTGGACACCAGTCAGTCCCGTGTGGTGTAGGTACACCCACAGTGCTGTTAGGGAGGGAGTTCCAGGATTGTTATTGGACATCAGTCAGTCCGTGTGGTGTAGGTACACCCACAGTGCTGTTAGGGAGGGAGTTCCAGGATTGTTATTGGACATCAGTCAGTCCGTGTGGTGTAGGTACACCCACAGTGCTGTTAGGGAGGGAGTTCCAGGATTGTTATTGGACATCAGTCAGTCCGTGTGGTGTAGGTACACCCACAGTGCTGTTAGGGAGGGAGTTCCAGGATTGTTATTGGACATCAGTCAGTCCCGTGTGGTGTAGGTACACCCACAGTGCTGTTAGGGAGGGAGTTCCAGGATTGTTATTGGACATCAGTCAGTCCGTGTGGTGTAGGTACACCCACAGTGCTGTTAGGGAGGGAGTTCCAGGATTGTTATTGGACATCAGTCAGTCCCGTGTGGTGTAGGTACACCCACAGTGCTGTTAGGGAGGGAGTTCCAGGATTGTTATTGGACATCAGTCAGTCCCGTGTGGTGTAGGTACACCCACAGTGCTGTTAGGGAGGGAGTTCCAGGATTGTTATTGGACATCAGTCAGTCCGTGTGGTGTAGGTACACCCACAGTGCTGTTAGGGAGGGAGTTCCAGGATTGTTATTGGACATCAGTCAGTCTGTGTGGTGTAGGTACACCCACAGTGCTGTTAGGGAGGGAGTCCCAGGATTGTTATTGGACATCAGTCAGTCCGTGTGGTGTAGGTACACCCACAGTGCTGTTAGGGAGGGAGTCCCAGGATTGTTATTGGACATCAGTCAGTCCGTGTGGTGTAGGTACACCCACAGTGCTGTTAGGGAGGGAGTCCCAGGATTGTTATTGGACATCAGTCAGTCCGTGTGGTGTAGGTACACCCACAGTGCTGTTAGGGAGGGAGTTCCAGGATTTTGACCCCAGCGACAGTGAAGGAACAGCCGATATATTTCCAAGTCAGGATGGTGTGTGTGGGGCTCGGAGGGGGAGCTTGCAGGTGGGGGTGTTCCCCATGTGTCTGCTGCCCTTGTCCTTCTAGGTGGTAGAGGTGGCGGGTTCGGAAGGTGCTGTTGAAGGAGCCTTGGTGAGTCGCTGCAGTGCATCTTGTAGATGGTCCACACGGCTGCCTCTGTGTGTCGGTGGTGGAGGGAGTGAGTGTTGAAGGTGGGGGTTAGCGTGTCGATCGAGCGGGGGCTGCTTTGTCCTGGATGGTGTCGAGCTTCTCGAGTGTTGTTGGGAGCCGCACTCATCCAGGCAAGTGGAGAGTATTCCATCCCACTCCTGACTTGTGTCCTTGTAGATGGTGGACAGGCTTTGGGGGGAGTCAGGAGGTGAGTTACTCTCCGCAGGATTCCCAGCCTCTGACCTGCTCTGGGAGCCACAGTATTTATACGGCTGGGTTTCAAAAACTCTTCCTGACGTCCCTCCCACTCCCAGGCTGTGCTCTGAATTGTGTCCCCCGAGCTCGTTGTGGAGACAGCCAATGGGAACACTCCTCTGTCCACGAGCTCCGATAGCTCTTGTAGAATCTTCCCTCGGTCGCCTCTGGAGAACATCCCCAGCTTCTCCAACCCCCGACCTCGCAGAGAGAGTTCCTCACCCCCCTGACCCCCGACCTCACAGCGAGTTCCTCACCCCCCTGACCCCCGACCTCGCAGAGAGAGTTCCTCACCCCCCTGACCCCCGACCTCACAGCGAGTTCCTCACCCCCCTGACCCCCGACCTCGCGGCGAGAGTTCCTCACCCCTCTGACCCCCGACCTCGCGGCGAGAGTTCCTCACCCCCCTGACCCCCGACCTCGCGGCGAGAGTTCCTCACCCCCCTGACCCCCGACCTCGCGGCGAGAGTTCCTCACCCCTCTGACCCCCGACCTCGCGGTGAGAGTTCCTCACCCCCCTGACCCCCGACCTCGCGGCGAGAGTTCCTCACCCCCCCTGACCCCCGACCTCACAGCGAGTTCCTCACCCCCCTGACCCCCGACGTCGCGGCGAGAGTTCCTCACCCCTCTGACCCCCGACCTCGCAGAGAGAGTTCCTCACCCCCCTGACCCCCGACCTCGCGGCGAGAGTTCCTCACCCCCCTGACCCCCGACCTCGCGGCGAGAGTTCCTCACCCCTCTGACCCCCGACCTCGCGGCGAGAGTTCCTCACCCCCCTGACCCCCGACCTCGCGGCGAGAGTTCCTCACCCCCCTGACCCCCGACCTCGCAGAGAGAGTTCCTCACCCCTCTGACCCCCGACCTCGCAGAGAGAGTTCCTCACCCCTCTGACCCCCGACCTCGCGGCGAGAGTTCCTCACCCCCCTGACCCCCGACCTCGCGGCGAGAGTTCCTCACCCCCCTGACCCCCGACCTCGCGGCGAGAGTTCCTCACCCCCCTGACCCCCGACCTCGCGGCGAGAGTTCCTCACCCCCCTGACCCCCGACCTCGCCACGAGAGTTCCTCACCCCTCTGACCCCCGACCTCGCGGCGAGAGTTCCTCACCCCTCTGACCCCCGACCTCGCGGCGAGAGTTCCTCACCCCTCTGACCCCCGACCTCGCGGCGAGAGTTCCTCACCCCTCTGACCCCCGACCTCGCGGCGAGAGTTCCTCACCCCTCTGACCCCCGACCTCGCGGCGAGAGTTCCTCACCCCCCTGACCCCCGACCTCGCGGCGAGAGTTCCTCACCCCTCTGACCCCCGACCTCGCGGTGAGAGTTCCTCACCCCTCTGACCCCCGACCTCGCGGCGGGAGTTCCTGACCCCCGACCTCACAGCGAGTTCCTCACCCCTGACCCCCGACCTCGCGGCGAGATTTCCTGACCCCCGACCTCACAGCAAGTTCCTCACCCCTCTGACCCCCGACCTCACGGCGTGAGTTCCTCACCCCTCTGACCCCCGACCTCGCGGCGAGATTTCCTGACCCCCGACCTCACAGCAAGTTCCTCACCCCTCTGACCCCCGACCTCACAGCGAGTTCCTCACCCCTCTGACCCCCGACCTCGCGGCGAGAGTTCCTCACCCCTCTGACCCCCGACCTCGCGGCGAGAGTTCCTCACCCCTCTGACCCCCGACCTCGCGGCGAGAGTTCCTCACCCCTCTGACCCCCGACCTCGCGGCGAGAGTTCCTCACCCCTCTGACCCCCGACCTCACAGCGAGTTCCTCACCCCTCTGACCCCCGACCTCGCGGCGAGAGTTCCTCACCCCTCTGACCCCCGACCTCGCGGCGAGAGTTCCTCACCCCTCTGACCCCCGACCTCGCGGCGAGAGTTCCTCACCCCTCTGACCCCCGACTTCGCGGCGAGAGTTCCTCACCCCTCTGACCCCCGACCTCGCGGCGAGAGTTCCTCACCCCTCTGACCCCCGACCTCGCGGCGAGAGTTCCTCACCCCTCTGACCCCCGACCTCGCGGCGAGAGTTCCTCACCCCTCTGACCCCCGACCTCGCGGCGAGAGTTCCTCACCCCTCTGACCCCCGACCTCGCGGCGAGAGTTCCTCACCCCTCTGACCCCCGACCTCGCGGCGAGAGTTCCTCACCCCTCTGACCCCGACCTTGCGGCGAGAGTTCCTCACCCCTCTGACCCCGACCTCACAGCTCCTTGGGGACCCTCGCCCTTCCAGGAATTTGGTGGCGGGAGCAGGATGCACTCCCTCACCGAATGTGGTAATGTCTCGGGTTTTGCCGATGCTGCCAGACAAGGTGAGGAAGAAAGCGGTGAGGGGGATACAAGGACGTCGCAAAGGGTTCAGGACTGGAAACCCAGCCACTGCTCACTGACCAACAGCAGCCTCCAGACTGGCAACACCTCCATTTCCAATATCCTCATCCTCCTGTTCCAATCCCTCCCTCGCTCCCTCCCTCCCTATCTCTGTAACCTCCTCCAGCCCCTACAATTCTCACCCTCCTGTTCAAATCCCTCCCTCGCTCCCTCCCTCCCTATCTCTGTAACCTCCTCCAGCCCCAACAATTCTCATCCTCCTGTTCAAATCCCTCGCTCTCCCCTCCCTCCCTATCTCTGTAACCTCCTCCAGCCTCTACAATTCTCATCCTCCTGTTCAAATCCCTCGCTCTCCCCTCCCTCCCTATCTCTGTAACCTCCTCCAGCCCCTACAATTCTCATCCTCCTGTTCAAATCCCTCGCTCTCCCCTCCCTCCCTATCTCTGTAACCTCCTCCAGCCCCTACAATTCTCATCCTCCTGTTCAAATCCCTCGCTCTCCCCTCCCTCCCTATCTCTGTAACCTCCTCCAGCCCCTACAATTCTCATCCTCCTGTTCAAATCCCTCCCTCGCTCCCTCCCTATCTCTGTAACCTCCTCCAGCCCCTACAATTCTCATCCTCCTGTTCAAATCCCTCCCTCGCTCCCTCCCTATCTCTGTAACCTCCTCCAGCCCCTACAATTCTCATCCTCCTGTTCAATCCCTCGCTCTCCCCTCCCTCCCTATCTCTGTAACCTCCTCCAGCCCCTACAATTCTCATCCTCCTGTTCAAGTCCCTCCCTCGCTCCCTCCCTCCCTATCTCTGTAACCTCCTCCAGCCTCTACAATTCTCATCCTCCTGTTCAAATCCCTCGCTCTCCCCTCCCTCCCTATCTCTGTAACCTCCTCCAGCCCCTACAATTCTCATCCTCCTGTTCAAATCCCTCCCTCGCTCCCTCCCTCCCTATCTCTGTAACCTCCTCCAGCCCCTACAATCCTCATCCTCCTGTTCAAATCCTTCCCTCGCTCCCTCCCTCCCTATCTCTGTAACCTCCTCCAGCCCCTACAATCCTCATCCTCCTGTTCAAATCCCTCCCTCGCTCCCTCCCTCCCTATCTCTGTAACCTCCTCCAGCCCCTACAATCCTCATCCTCCTGTTCAAATCCCTCCCTCGCTCCCTCCCTATCTCTGTAACCTCCTCCAGCCCCGACAATTCTCATCCTCCTGTTCAAATCCCTCCCTCGCTCCCTCCCTATCTCTGTAACCTCCTCCAGCCCCTACAATTCTCACCCTCCTGTTCAAATCCCTCCCTCGCCCCCTCCCTCCCTATCTCTGTAACCTCCTCCAGCCTCTACAATTCTCATCCTCCTGTTCAAATCCCTCGCTCTCCCCTCCCTCCCTATCTCTGTAACCTCCTCCAGCCCCTACAATTCTCATCCTCCTGTTCAAATCCCTCCCTCGCTCTCCCCTCCCTCCCTATCTCTGTAACCTCCTACAACCCTCCAAGATCTCTGCGTTCCTCCGATTCCGGTCTCTCGAGCATCCCCCGATTCCCATCACTCTGCCATTGGCGGCCGTGCCTTCAGCTGTCTGGGGGGGTGGGGGGGCCGAACCTCTGGAATTCCCTCCCTAAACCTCTGTCCGTCCTTATCCCCTCAAGTGGTTCGGGGTCAAAGTGTATCTGAGAATCGCTCCCCAGAAGAGCCTCGGGGAGCTCTTTACCTCGTACAAGGATGTTGTTGACCGTTTATTTAACAGTGTCATGAAGTATTCGTCAAAGACAAACACTTTTGCAAAAGAAAGAAAACGATGTAAAAAATATCACCGATGCGTCATTGCCGACTTTACCCGTCTCTCAGGTGATGGACTCACCAAGGAAGAAATAAAGACTTGCATTTGTATAGCACCTTTACGGCCACTGCTCAGCCTGAAGATCTTTTGAAGTGTCCCTGTTGTAATGTAGGCGAGGGAAGATGAAGGTGACTAATGATCGCGCCGGAAGCCACCATGGACTGGTCAACTCTCCAATAGACAACACCAACGGCAAATCCAACCTGAGTGAGCGCAAAGCCCCCTCCAGGAATGACCATGAGGAGTCAAGCTTGGGCAAGCAAGAAGGCGGATGCTTTCGAGGAGGCTCGGGGGGGTGAAATGGCCCCCCTTGCCTGGGATACTGGGTGGACGGATGCTTGTAAATTGAGGTCCCTCCATCCCCGCAAGGAAGCTGCAGCGGACAGAAAAGAAGCGTGACAAAAGTTGATTTGCAATGTCTACCTCCTCATTTCTCCAGTTGTATCCTGAGTTTCAAAGGCTGCGTCTGGACCCAATAAAGCTTTGGTGATACATGTAGCTGGTATGGCTATCGCCTCGTTTCCTGCTTCTGTGACTGTAAGGGGACTTGGATCCTGCTGCAGGACACCAGTCAGTGTACAGATATCTCCTTGAGAGAGAGAGGACTGAGAGACACCAGTCAGTGTACAGATATCTCCCTGAGGGAGGGGGGAGACTGAGAGACACCAGTCAGTGTACAGATATCTCCCTGAGAGAGAGAGGGGACTGAGAGACAGCAGTCAGTGTACAGATATCTCCCTGAGAGAGAGAGGACTGAGAGACACCAGTCAGTGTACAGATATCCCCCTGAGAGAGAGATAGGGGACTGAGAGACACCGGTCAGTGTTCAGATATCTCCCTGAGAGAGAGAGGGGACTGAGAGACACCAGTCAGTGTACAGATATCCCCCTGAGAGAGAGAGAGGGGACTGAGAGACACCAGTCAGTGTACAGATATCTCCCTGAGCGAGAGAGAGGGGACTGAGAGACACCAGTCAGTGTACAGATATCCCCCTGAGAGAGAGAGGGGACTGAGAGACACCAGTCAGTGTACAGATATCTCCCTGAGAGAGAGAGAGGGGACTGAGAGACATGAGTCAGTGTACAGATATCTCCCTGAGAGAGAGAGAGAGGGGATTGAGAGACACCAGTCAGTGTACAGATATCTCCCTGAGAGAGAGAGAGAGGACTGAGAGACACCAGTCAGTGTACAGATATCTCCACATGAGAGGGGGAGAGGGGACGGAGAGACACCAGTGTACAGATATCTCCCTGAGAGAGAGAGGGGACTGAGAGACACCAGTCAGTGTACAGATATCTCCCTGAGAGAGAGAGGGGACTGAGAGACCACAGTCAGTGTACAGATATCTCCCTGAGAGAGAGAGAGAGGACTGAGAGACACCAGTCAGTGTACAGATATCTCCCTGAGAGAGAGAGGGGACTGAGAGACACCAGTCAGTGTACAGATATCTCCCTGAGAGAGAGAGAGGACTGAGAGACACCAGTCAGTGTACAGATATCTCCCTGAGAGAGAGAGAGGGGACTGAGAGACACCAGTCAGTGTACAGATATCTCCCTGAGAGAGAGGGAGAGGGGACTGAGAGACACCAGTCAGTGTACAGATATCTCCCTGAGAGAGAGAGGGGACTGAGAGAGAGTAGTCAGTGTACAGATATCTCCCTGAGAGAGAGGGGACTGAGAGAGAGTAGTCAGTGTACAGATATCTCCCTGAGAGAGAGAGGGGACTGAGAGAGACCAGTCAGTGTACAGATATCTGCCTGAGAGAGAGAGAGGGGACTGAGAGAGAGTTGTCAGTGTACAGATATCTCCCTGAGAGAGAGGGGACTGAGAGAGAGTTGTCAGTGCACAGATATCTCCCTGAGAGAGAGAGAGGGGACTGAGAGAGAGTAGTCAGTGCACAGATATCTCCCTGAGAGAGAGGGGACTGAGAGACACCAGTCAGTGTACAGATATCTCCCTGAGGGTACTGAGAGAGAGTAGTCAGTGTACAGATATCTCCCTGAGAGAGAGAGGGGACTGAGAGACACCAGTCAGTGTACAGATATCTCCCTGAGAGTGACAGGGGACTGAGAGACACCAGTCAGTGTACAGATATCTCCCTGAGAGAGAGAGGACTGAGAGACACCAGTCAGTGTACAGATATCTCCGAGAGAGAGAGAGAGGACTGAGAGACACCAGTCAGTGTACAGATATCTCCTTGAGAGAGAGGGGACTGCGAGACACCAGTCAGTGTACAGATATCTCCCTGAGGGGACTGAGAGATAGTAGTCAGTGTACAGATATCTCCCTGAGGGGACTGAGAGAGAGTAGTCAGTGTACAGATATCTCCCTGAGAGAGAGGGGACTGAGAGACACCAGTCAGTGCACAGATATCTCCCTGAGAGAGAGAGAGGGGACTGAGAGACACCAGTCAGTGTACAGATATCTCCCTGAGAGAGAGACAGGGGACTGAGAGACACCAGTCAGTGCACAGATATCTCCCTGAGAGAGAGAGTAGTCAGTGCACAGATATAGAAACATGGAAAATAGGAGTAGGCCATTTGGCCCTTCAAGTCTGCCCTGCCATTCATATCGTTCATCAGGTTCAATATCCTGATCCCCCCTCCATGCCCCCATATCCCCTAATCCCGACAGCGATACCCAATTCCTTCTGGTAACGGATTCCACAGATCCAGCACCCTCTGAGAGATGTGATTTCTGTTTTAAATCTGCCACCCCTTATCCTAAAACTACGGCCTATCATTCCAGAAAGTTCCACAAGGGGAGAGATCCTCTTCACAACTCCCCTGTCAATCCCCGATAGCATCTTAGATACCTCGATTAGATCTCCCCTCATTCTTCTAAACCCTGGAGAGACTATCAGCCTGAACTGCCCAATCTCTCTTCATTCATCCACCCCTCAGCCCTGCAATCAATGCAGTGAAACTCCAGAGATTCCACAGAATTCCTACAGTGCAGAAAGAGGCTGTTTGGCCCATTGAGTCCGCACTGACTCTCCAAAAAAGCATCCCACCTAGGCCCTCCCCTATCCCCGTAGCCCTGCACATTTAGCATGGCCAATCCACCTAACCTGCGCACCTTCGGACTGTGGGAGGAAACCGGAGCACCCGGAGGAAACCCACGCAGACACGGGGAGAACGTGCAAACTCCACACAGACAGTGACCCGAGCTGGGAATCGAACCCGGGACCCTGGCGCTGTGAGGCAGCAGCGCCAACCACTGTGCCATCTTCCTCCTCCAATGCAACGACAACCCTCCTTAAGGGATCAAAACTGTGCAAAGTACACCAGGCTTGAGTGGCTGAATGGGCCTCCTCCTGTTCCTGTGTAACAGGCTCGAGGGGCTGAATGGCCTCCTCCTGTTCCTGTGTAACAGGCTCGAGGGGTTGAATGGCCTCCTCCTGTTCCTGTGTAACAGGCTCGAGGGGCTGAATGGCCTCCTCCTGTTCCTGTGTAACAGGCTGGAGGGGCTGAATGGCCTCCTCCTGTTCCTGTGTAACAGGCTCGAGGGGCTGAATGGCCTCCTCCTGTTCCTGTGTAACAAGTTTTTGTTTATTTATTAGTGCCACAAGTCGGCTTACATTAACACTGCAATGAAGTTACTGTGAAAATCCCCTAGTCGTCACACTCTGGCACCTGTTCGGGTAACACTGAGGGAGAATTTAGCATGGCTAATACATCTAACCAACACATCTTTCGGACTGTGGGAGGAAACCCACGCAGACACGGGGAGAACGTGCAGACTCCGCACAGACGGTGACCCAAGCCGGGAATCGAACCCTGCTCCCTGGCACTGTGAGGCTGCAGTGCTAACCACTGTGTCACCGTGCCCCCGGGAATCGAGCCCGGGTCCCTGGCGCTGTGAGGCAGCAGTGCGAACCCACTGTGTCACCGTGCCCCCGGGAATCGAACCCTGCTCCCTGGCGCTGTGAGGCAGCAGTGCGAACCCACTGTGTCACCGTGCCCCCGGGAATCGAACCCTGCTCCCTGGCACTGTGAGGCAGCAGCGCTAACCACTGTGTCACCGTGCCCCCGGGAATCGAACCCTGCTCCCTGGCACTGTGAGGCAGCAGTGCTAACCCACTGTGTCACCGTGCCCCCGGGAATCGAACCCGGGTCCCTGGCGCTGTGAGGCAGCAGTGCTAACCCACTGTGTCACCGTGCCCCCGGGAATCGAACCCTGCTCCCTGGCGCTGTGAAGCAGCAGTGCTGATCACTGTGTCACCGTGCCCCCGGGAATCGAACCCGGGTCCCTGGCGCTGTGAGGCAGCAGTGCTGATCACTGTGTCACCGTGCCCCCGGGAATCGAACCCGGGTCCCTGGCGCTGTGAGGCAGCAGCGCTAACCCACTGTGTCACCGTGCCCCCGGGAATCGAACCCGGGTCCCTGGCGCTGTGAGGCTGCAGCGCTAACCACTGTGACACCGTGCCCCCGGGAATCGAACCCAGGTCCCTGGCGCTGTGAGGCAGCAGTGCTAACCACTGTGTCACCGTGCCCCCGGGAATCGAACCCGGGTCCCTGGCTCTGTGAGGCAGCAGCGCGAACCCACTGTGTCACCGTGCCCCCGGGAATCGAACCCGGGTCCCTGGCGCTGTGAGGCAGCAGCGCTAACCCACTGTGCCACCGTGCCCCCGGGAATCGAACCCTGCTCCCTGGCGCTGTGAGGCAGCAGTGCTAACCACTGTGTCACCGTGCCCCCGGGAATCGAACCCTGCTCCCTGGCGCTGTGAGGCAGCAGTGCTAACCACTGTGTCACCGTGCCCCCGGGAATCGAACCCTGCTCCCTGGCGCTGTGAGGCAGCAGTGCTAACCCACTGTGTCACCGTGCCCCCGGGAATCGAACCCTGCTCCCTGGCGCTGTGAGGCAGTAGCACTGATCACTGTGTCACCGTGCCCCCGGGAATCGAACCCTGCTCCCTGGCGCTGTGAGGCAGCAGCGCTAACCCACTGTGTCACCGTGCCCCCGGGAATCGAACCCGGGTCCCTGGCGCTGTGAGGCAGCAGTGCTAACCACTGTGTCACCGTGTCCCCGGGAATCGAACCCTGCTCCCTGGCGCTGTGAGGCAGCAGTGCTAACCCACTGTGCTACTGTGCCCCCGGGAATCGAACCCTGCTCCCTGGCGCTGTGAGGCAGCAGTGCTAACCCACTGTGCCCCCGGGAATTGAACCCTGCTCCCTGGCACTGTGAGGCAGCAGCGCTGATCACTGTGCCACCCAGGCTGGGCAGCAGGGGTTGCAGAAACAAGGCTCTGGAAGCAGTGGAGATGGAGAGCAGAAGTTTACTTGCACAGGGGGTACAGCAGTCGACGCAGGCACCGGGGAGACACTCAATAGTTCCATGTCTGGTCAATGTTTGAGCTCTGGTAACTGGTGACAGGTGACAGCCACAGACTGGAGAGGGTGCACATTCCGACAGCCTCGCAAGCCCCAAGAGTTCAGTGACCGAGACAGCCAGTCCCTGCAGCTATTCGACTCTCCGGGGCTTCACGATGAGTGCTTCAGGATGGAATCGGATCACCAGAGCCTTCGGAGGGTGTAGCTGCAGTCCGGAGGCAACCTCACCCCCGTTCCGCCTTATGTAAAGAGTGGGTTCTGTCCCTGGAAAAGGGCCATCAGGTTGCTGTCGGGTGCTGGGTCCATGATGATCTTCTGTACCTGCATTGGGGGGGGTGGGGGGGAATCAGAGAGAGTGTTCAGAACCTGGCGTCACACATCAAGATCACAAGCAGAGTGTTTACATCCCCTCCCGGCAGTGCAGCACTCCCAGTGTGGGTCTAATCGAGGGATACGGAGACTGGAACTGTGCACGGTGCTCCCAGTGTGGTCTAACCGAGGGATACGGAGACCGGAACTGTGCACGGTGCTCCCAGTGTGGTCTAACCGAGGGATACGGAGACTGGAACTGTGCACGGTGCTCCCAGTGTGGTCTAACCGAGGGATACAGAGACTGGAACTGTGCACGGTGCTCCCAGTGTGGTCTAATCGAGGGATACGGAGACTGGAACTGTGCACGGTGCTCCCAGTGTGGTCTAACCGAGGGATACGGAGACTGGAACTGTGCACGGTGCTCCCAGTGTGGTCTAACCGAGGGATACAGAGACTGGAACTGTGCACGGTGCTCCCAATGTGGTCTAACCGAGGGATACGGAGAGTGGAACTGTGCACAGTGCTCCCAGTGTGGTCTAACCGAGGGATACGGAGACTGGAACTGTGCACGGTGCTCCCAGTGTGGTCTAACCGAGGGATACAGAGACTGGAACTGTGCACAGTGCTCCCTGTGTGGTCTAACTGAGGGATACGGGGACCGGAACTGTTCACGGTGCTCCCAGTGTGGTCTAACCGAGGGATACAGAGACCGGAACTGTGCACGGTGCTCCCAGTGTGGTCTAACCGAGGGATACAGAGACCGGAACTGTGCACAGTGCTCCCTGTGTGGTCTAACTGAGGGATACAGAGACCGGAACTGTGCACAGTGCTCCCAGTGTGGGTCTAACTGAGGGATATGGAGACTGGAACTGTGCACGGTGCTCCCAGCGTGGGTCTAACTGAGGGATACGGAGACTGGAACTGTGCACGGTGCTCCCAGTGTGGTCTAACCGAGGGATAAGGAGACCGGAACTGTGCACAGTGCTCCCAGTGTGCGTCTAACCGAGGGATATGGAGACCGGAACTGTGCATGGAGCTCCCAGTGTGCGTCTAACCGAGGGATATGGAGACCGGAACTGTGCATGGTGCTCCCAGTGTGGTCTAACCGAGGGATATGGAGACCGGAACTGTGCACGGTGCTCCCAGTGTGGTCTAACCGAGGGATACGGAGACCGGAACTGTGCACGGTGCTCCCAGTGTGGTCTAACCGAGGGATACAGAGACTGGAACTGTGCACAGTGCTCCCTGTGTGGTCTAACTGAGGGATACGGGGACCGGAACTGTTCACGGTGCTCCCAGTGTGGTCTAACCGAGGGATACAGAGACCGGAACTGTGCACGGTGCTCCCAGTGTGGTCTAACCGAGGGATAGGGAGACTGGAACTGTGCACGGTGCTCCCAGTGTGGTCTAACCGAGGGATACAGAGACCGGAACTGTGCACAGTGCTCCCTGTGTGGTCTAACTGAGGGATACAGAGACCGGAACTGTGCACAGTGCTCCCAGTGTGGGTCTAACTGAGGGATATGGAGACTGGAACTGTGCACGGTGCTCCCAGCGTGGGTCTAACTGAGGGATACGGAGACTGGAACTGTGCACGGTGCTCCCAGTGTGGTCTAACCGAGGGATAAGGAGACCGGAACTGTGCACAGTGCTCCCAGTGTGGGTCTAACTGAGGGATACAGAGACCGGAACTGTGCTCCCAGTGTGGTCTAACCGAGGGATACGGAGACTGGAACTGTGCACGGTGCTCCCAGTGTGGTCTAACCGAGGGATACAGAGACCGGAACTGTGCACGGTGCTCCCAGTGTGGTCTAACCGAGGGATAGGGAGACTGGAACTGTGCACGGTGCTCCCAGTGTGGTCTAACCGAGGGATACGGAGACTGGAACTGGGCACGGTGCTCCCAGTGTGATCTAACCGAGGGATACGGAGACTGGAACTGTGCACGGTGCTCCCAGTGTGGGTCTAACCGAGGGATACAGAGACCGGAACTGTGCTCCCAGTGTGGTCTAACCGAGGGATACGGAGACTGGAACTGTGCACGATGCTCCCAGTGTGGTCTAAGGGATAGGGATTCAGGAATTGTGCACGGTGCTCCCAGTGTGGTCTAAGGGATAGGGAATCAGGAATTGTGCACGGTGCTCCCAGTGTGGTCTAAGGGATAGGGATTCAGGAATTGTGCACGGTGCTCCCAGTGTGGTCTAACCGAGGGTTATCATAGAATCATAGAAACCCTACAGTGCAGAAGGAGGCCATTCGGCCCATCGAGTCTGCACCGACCACAATCCCACCCAGGCCCTACCCCCACATATTTTACCCGCTAATCCCTCTAACTACACATCTCAGGGACAATTTTTAACCTGGCCAATCAACCGGAGACCGGAACTGTGCACGGTGCTCCCAGTGTGGTCTAAGGGATAGGGATTCAGGAATTGTGCACGGTGCTCCCAGTGTGGTCGAACCGAGGGTTACGGAGACCGGAACTGTGCACGGTGCTCCCAGTGTGGTCTAAGGGATAGGGATTCAGGAATTGTGCACGGTGCTCCCAGTGTGGTCTAACCGAGGGTTACGGAGACCGGAACTGTGCACGGTGCTCCCAGTGTGGTCTAAGGGATAGGGATTCAGGAATTGTGCACGGTGCTCCCAGTGTGGTCTAAGGGATAGGGATTCAGGAATTGTGCACGGTGCTCCCAGTGTGGTCTAACCGAGAGTTACGGAGACCGGAACTGTGCACGGTGCTCCCAGTGTGGTCTAAGGGATAGGGATTCAGGAATTGTGCACGGTGCTCCCAGTGTGGTCTAAGGGATAGGGATTCAGGAATTGTGCACGGTGCTCCCAGTGTGGTCTAACCGAGGGATACGGAGACCGGATCTGTGCACGGTGCTCCCAGTGTGGTCTAAGGGATAGGGATTCAGGAATTGTGCACGGTGCTCCGGAAGCCCTCCACGGGCTTACCTCTCGAAATTTTGGGTGCTTGGCATCGGTGACGAGTTGCAGCAGGGTCCCTTCGCTGGTGGTGAGGAACGCGCCGCTCTGCTTCAGGCGGGACAGAGCCATCAACCGATCAACCTGGCTGCAGAGAGACCATACAGGGTCAGAGAGGTCTTCATTGATCGAGCACCCGTCACCATCCCTTCCCTCAGTCCCCAAACAACCAATGGAGAACTCATTCTGAACTGCGCCCACTGCTGGAACGTCGGAAACCATACAGCCCGTCAGCACGCGATCCACGGAACACCACTGGGTATGGACCGAGATCATCTTTCTCAAGGTGATGTTTAAAGGATAAATATCACGACATGGTGACACAGTGGTTAGCACTGCTGCCTCACAGCGTCAGGGACCCGGGTTCGATTCCCGGCTTGGGTGGCTGTCTGTGTGGAGTCTGCACGTTCTCCCCGTGTCTGCGTGGGTTTCCTCCGGGTGCTCCAGTTTCCTCCCACAGTCCAAAGGATGTGCTGGTTAGGGTGCATTGGCCGTGCTAAATTGCCCCTTCGTGTCAGAGGGACCAATAGGGTAAATATGATGAGTTACGGGGATAGGACCGGGGTTTGATTGTAGTTGGTGCAGAGTCGATGGCCCGAATGGTCTCCTTCTGTATTGTAGGATTCTATGATCACGCCTCAAGACACACGACACCCTCCCACCCCTCACACCTGCCCCCCCGACCAAGCAAACAGGTTCAGCCTGGATTATGGAGCTCAAATCCTAGAGTATATACATCTACCCCCGACAGTGCAGCACTCCCTCAGTACTGACCCTCTGACAGTGCGGCACTCCCTCAGCACTGACCCTCTGACAGTGCAGCACTCCCTCAGCACTGACCCTCTGACAGTGCAGCACTCACTCAGTACTGACCCACTGACAGTGCAGCACTCCCTCAGCACTGACCCTCTGACAGTGCGGCACTCCCTCAGTACTGACCCTCTGACAGTGCGGCACTCCCTCAGCACTGACCCTCTGACAGTGCAGCACTCCCTCAGTACTGACCCTCTGACAGTGCAGCACTCACTCAGTACTGACCCTCTGACAGTGCGGCACTCCCTCAGTACTGACCCTCTGACAGTGCAGCACTCCCTCAGTACTGACCCTCTGACAGTGCAGCACTCCCTCAGTACTGACCCTCTGACAGTGCGGCACTCCATCAGTACTGACACTCTGACAGTGCGGCACTCCCTCAGCACTGACCCTCTGACAGTGCAGCACTCCCTCAGTACTGACCCTCTGACAGTGCGGCACTCCCTCAGTACTGACCCTCTGACAGTGCGGCACTCCCTCAGCACTGACCCTCTGACAGTGCAGCACTCCCTCAGCACTGACCCTCTGACAGTGCGGCACTCCCTCAGTACTGACCCTCTGACAGTGCGGCACTCCCTCAGTACTGACCCTCTGACAGTGCGGCTCTCCCTCAGTACTGACCCTCTGACAGTGCGGCACTCCCTCAGTACTGACCCTCTGACAGTGCGGCACTCCCTCAGCACTGACCCTCTGACAGTGCGGCACTCCCTCAGCACTGACCCTCTGACAGTGCGGCACTCCCTCAGTACTGACCCTCTGACAGTGCGGCACTCCCTCAGTACTGACTCTCTGACAGTGCGGCTCTCCCTCAGTACTGGCACCGGGGGGTCGACACGCAGAGATCATGATGGGTTTGGATAAGGGGGAAGAGGTGGTGGGTTTGGAAGGTGCTGTTGAAGGAGCCTTGGTGAGTCGCTGCAGTGCATCTTGTAGATGGTACACACGGCTGCCTCTGTGCGTCGGTGGTGGAGGGAGTGAGTGTTGAAGGTGGGGGTTAGTGTGTCGATCGAGCGGGGGCTGCTTTGTCCTGGATGGTGTCGAGCTTCTCGAGTGTTGTTGGGAGCCGCACTCATCCAGGCAAGTGGAGAGTATTCCATCCCACTCCTGACTTGTGTCCTTGTAGATGGTGGACAGGCTTTGGGGGGAGTCAGGAGGTGAGTTACTCTCCGCAGGATTCCCAGCCTCTGACCTGCTCTGGGAGCCACAGTATTTATACGGCTGGGTCTGGTTCAGTGTCTGGTCAATGGGAACCCCCAGGATGTTGACAGTGGGGGATTCAGCGATGGGAATACCATTGAATGTCAAGGGGGAGATGGTTAGATCCTCTCTTGTTGGAGATAGTCATTGCCTGGCACTTGTGTGGGGTGAATGTTACTCTCCACTTGTCAGCCCAAGCCTGGATATTGTATGTGATCAAACACCACACTCTCCCCTCCTGTCCCTGTCCCCCTCTGTCTCTTTCGAATCTTGTGTGGTTCTCCCACCTCTTTCGAATCTTCCCAGGCTTACCTGCGGGATGAACAAGCATCTGCTACCACATGTACGTCCAGCCCCTTCTCCAAAAGATCCAGCGCCGTGCTCTGTCAAGACAAGGAGAATTTAGGGATCTGTCCCAGAACCCCATTCCCTGGTCTTCCCCCTCCCCACCACTGCTCCCTCCCAAGCCCCCTGCCTCGCCCCGCTACTGAACAGATACCCAGTGTCAAACACCTCTCATTCTGCAACATCTTTAACCTGGTAACACGTCCTCTAAACCCTTCGTGGGAGCGACCACCCAACACCCCTGAGCGGCATCAAGAGATATTAGGGACAGGCGAGCCAAAATTCCACACAACAGCGAGGTTTAAATGGGGCGTCTTTAAGGAGGAGAGGCAGAGAGATTGCTGTTTGTATATAACAAACAGATAGGAGTAAACTCCCACTTCACTGTCCCCATCAAACACTCCCAGGACACGGACAGCACGGGGTTAGATACAGAGTAAAGCTCCCTCTACATTGTCCCCATCAAACACTCCCACGACCGGTACAGCACGGGGTTAGATACAGAGTAAAGCTCCCTCTACACTGTCCCCATCAAACACTCCCAGGACAGGTACAGCACGGGGTTAGATACAGAGTAAAGCTCCCTCCACACTGTCCCCATCAAACACTCCCAGGACAGGGACAGCGCGGGGTTAGATACAGAGTAAAGCTCCCTCTACACTGTCCCTATCAAACACTCCCAGGACAGGTACAGCACGGGGTTAGATACAGAGTAAAGCTCCCTCTGCACTGTCCCCCATCAAACACTCCCAGGACAGGTACAGCACGGGGTTAGGTACAGAGTAAAGCTCCCTCTACACTGTCCCCATCAAACACTCCCAGGACAGGTACAGCACGGGGTTTGATACAGAGTAAAGCTCCCTCTACATTGTCCCCATCAAACACTCCCAGGACCGGTACAGCACGGGGTTAGATACAGAGTAAAGCTCCCTCTACACTGTCCCCATCAAACACTCCCAGGACAGGTACAGCACGGGGTTAGATACAGAGTAAAGCTCCCTCGACACTGTCCTCACCAAACACTCCGCATAGGAGACTGTTAAATAAGTTAAGAGCCCATGGTGTTCAGGGTAAGATCCTGGCATTGATGGAGGATTGGCTGACAGAGAAGGCAGAGAGTGGAGATAAAGGGGTCTTTTTCAGGATGGCAGATGGTGACTAGTGGAGTGCCTCAGGGTTCGGTGCTGGGACCACAAACTTTTCACAATATACATTAACAATTTGGAAGAAGGAACTGAGGGCACTGTTGCTAAGTTTGCAGATGCTACGAAGATATGATAGGGACAGGTAGTATTGAGGAAGCAGGGGGCTGCAGAAGGACTGGGACAGGTTAGGAGAGTGGGCAAAGAAGTGGCAGATGGAATACAATGTGGAAAAGTGTGAGGTTACTCACTTTGGAAGGAGGAATGGAGGCACAGACTATTTTATAAACGGGAAAATGCTGAGGAAATGAGAAACACAAAGGGACTTGGGAGTGATTGTTTAAGATTCTCTTCAGGTTAATGTGTTGGTTCAGCCGGCAGTTAGGAAGGCAAATGCAATGTCAGCATTCATATCGAGAGGGCTAGAATACAAGAGCAGGGATGTAATTCTGAGGCTGTATAAAGCACTGGTCAGACCCCATTTGGAGTATTGTGAGCAGTTTTGGGCCCCGTGTCTGAGGAAGGATGTGCTGGCCTTGGAAAGGGTCCAGAGGAGGTTCACAAGAACGATCCCTGGAATGAAGAGCTTGTCGTATGAGGAACGGTTGAGGACTCTGGGTCTGTACTCATTGGAGTTTAGAAGGATGAGGGGGGATCTTATTGAAACTTCCAGGATACTGTGAGGCCTGGATGGAGTGTATGTGGAGAGGATATTTCCACGAGTAGGAAAAACTAGAACCAGAGGGCACAACCTCAGGCTAAAGGGACGATCCTTTAAAACAGAGATGAGGAGGAATTCCTTCAGCCAGAGAGTGGGGAATCTGTGGAACTCTTTGCCGCAGAAGGCTGTGGAGGCCGGGTCATTGAGTGTCTTTAAGACAGAGATAGATAGGTTCTTGATTAATAAGGGGAGCAGGGGTTATGGGGAAAAGGCAGGGGAATGGGGATGAGAAAAATATCAGCCATGATTGAATGGCGGAGCAGACTCGATGGGCCGAGTGGCCTCATTCTGCTCCTATGTCTTATGGTCTACTCCGAGGACAGGTACAGCATGGGGTTAGATACAGAGTAAAGCTCCCTCTACACTGTCCCCATCAAACACTCCCAGAACAGGTACAGCACGGGGTTAGATACAGAGTAAACCTCCCTCTACACTGTCCCCATCAAACACTCCCAGGACAGGTACAGCACGGGGTTAGATACAGAGTAAAGCTCCCTCTACACTGTCCCCATCAAACACTCCCAGGACAGGTACAGCACGGGGTTAGATACAGAGTAAAGCTCCCTCTACACTGTCCCCATCAAACACTCCCAGGACAGGTAGAGCACGGGGTTAGATACAGAGTAAAGCTCCCTCGACACTGTCCCCATCAAACACTCCCAGGACAGGTACAGCACGGGGTTAGATACAGAGTAAAGCTCCCTCTACACTGTCCCCATCAAACACTCCCAGGACAGGTACAGCACGGGGTTAGATACAGAGTAAAGCTCCCTCTACACTGTCCCCATCAAACACTCCCAGGACAGGTAGAGCACGGGGTTAGATACAGAGTAAAGCTCCCTCGACACTGTCCCCATCAAACACTCCCAGGACAGGTAAGCACGGGGTTAGATACAGAGTAAAGCTCCCTCTACACTGTCCCCATCAAACACTCCCAGGACAGGGACAGCACGGGGTTAGATACAGAGTAAAGCTCCCTCTACACTGTCCCCATCAAACACTCCCAGGACAGGTACAGCACAGGGTTAGATACAGAGTAAAGCTCCCTCTACACTGTCCCCATCAAACACTCCCAGGACAGGGACAGCACGGGGTTAGATACAGAGTAAAGCTCCCTCTACACTGTCCCCATCAAACACTCCCAGGACAGGTACAGCACGGGGTTAGATACAGAGTAAAGCTCCCTCTACACTGTCCCCATCAAACACTCCCAGGACAGGTGCAGCACGGGGTTAGATACAGAGTAAAGCTCCCTCTACACTGTCCCCATCAAACACTCCCAGGACAGGTACAGCACGGGGTTAGATACAGAGTAAAGCTCCCTCTACACTGTCCCCATCAAACACTCCCAGGACAGGGACAGCACGGGGTTAGATACAGAGTAAAGCTCCCTCTACACTGTCCCCATCAAACACTCCCAGGACAGGTACAGCACGGGGTTAGATACGGAGTAAAGCTCCCTCTACACTGTCCCCATCAAACACTCCCAGGACAGGTGCAGCACGGGGTTAGATACAGAGTAAAGCTCCCTCTACACTGTCCCCATCAAACACTCCCAGGACAGGTACAGCACGGGGTTAGATACAGAGTAAAGCTCCCTCTACACTGTCCCCATCAAACACTCCCAGGACAGGTACAGCACGGGGTTAGATACAGAGTAAAGCTCTCTCTGCACTGTCCCCAACAAACACTCCCAGGACAGGTACAGCACGGGGTTAGATACAGAGTAAAGCTCCCTCTACACTGTCCCCATCAAACACTCCCAGGACAGGGACAGCACGGGGTTAGATACAGAGTAAAGCTCCCTCTACACTGTCCCCCATCAAACACTCCGAGGACAGGTACAGCACGGGGTTAGATACAGAGTAAAGCTCCCTCTACACTGTCCCCATCAAACACTCCCAGGACAGGTACAGCACGGGGTTAGATACAGAGTAAAGCTCCCTCTACACTGTCCCCATCAAACACTCCCAGGACAGGTACAGCACGGAGTTAGATACAGAGTAAAGCTCCCTCTACACTGTCCCCATCAAACACTCCCAAAACAGGTACAGCACGGAGTTAGATACAGAGTAAAGCTCCCTCTACACTGTCCCCATCAAACACTCCCACGACCGGTACAGCACGGGGTTAGATACAGAGTAAAGCTCCCTCTACACTGTCCCTATTAAACACTCCGAGGACAGGTACAGTACGGGGTTAGATACAGAGTAAACCTTCCTCTACACTGTCCCCATCAAACACTCCCAGGACAGGTACAGCACGGGGTTAGATACAGAGTAAAGCTCCCTCTCCACTGTCCCCATCAAACACTCCCAGGACAGGTACAGCACGGGGTTAGATACAGAGTAAAGCTCCCTCTACACTGTCCCCATCAAACACTCCCAGGACAGGTGCAGCACGGGGTTAGATACAGAGTAAAGCTCCCTCTACACTGTCCCCATCAAACACTCCCAGGACAGGTACAGCACGGGGTTAGAAACAGAGTAAAGCTCCCTCTACACTGTCCCCATCAAACACTCCCAGGACAGGTACAGCACGGGGTTAGATACAGAGTAAAGCTCTCTCTGCACTGTCCCCAACAAACACTCCCAGGACAGGGACAGCACGGGGTTAGATACAGAGTAAAGCTCCCTCTACACTGTCCCCATCAAACACTCCCAGGACAGGGACAGCACGGGGTTAGATACAGAGTAAAGCTCCCTCTACACTGTTCCCCCATCAAACACTCCGAGGACAGGTACAGCACGGGGTTAGGTACAGAGTAAAGCTCCCTCTACACTGTCCCCATCAAACACTCCCAGGACAGGTACAGCACGGGGTTAGATACAGAGTAAAGCTCCCTCTACACTGTCCCCATCAAACACTCCCAGGACAGGTACAGCACGGGGTTAGATACAGATAAAGCTCCCTCTACACTGTCCCCATCAAACACTCCCAGGACAGGTACAGCATGGAGTTAGATACAGAGTAAAGCTCCCTCTACACTGTTCCCCCATCAAACACTCCGAGGACAGGTACAGCACGGGGTTAGATACAGAGTAAAGCTCCCTCTACACTGTCCCCATCAAACACTCCCAGGACAGGTACAGCACGGGGTTAGATACAGAGTAAAGCTCCCTCTACACTGTCCCCATCAAACACTCCCAGGACAGGTACAGCACGGGGTTAGATACAGAGTAAATCTCCCTCTACACTGTCCCCATCAAACACTCCCAGGACAGGTACAGCACGGAGTTAGATACAGAGTAAAGCTCCCTCTACACTGTCCCCATCAAACACTCCCAAAAGAGGTACAGCACGGAGTTAGATACAGAGTAAAGCTCCCTCTACACTGTCCCTATTAAACACTCCGAGGACAGGTACAGTACGGGGTTAGATACAGAGTAAACCTCCCTCTACACTGTCCCCATCAAACACTCCCAGGACAGGTACAGCACGGGGTTAGATACAGAGTAAAGCTCCCTCTACACTGTCCCCATCAAACACTCCCAGGACAGGTACAGCACGGCGTTAGATACAGAGTAAAGCTCCCTCTACACTGTCCCCCATCAAACACTCCCAGGACAGGTACAGCACGGGGTTCGATACAGAGTAAAGCTCCCTCTCCACTGTCCCCATCAAACACTCCCAGGACAGGTACAGCACGGGGTTAGATACAGAGTAAAGCTCCCTCTCCACTGTCCCCATCAAACACTCCCAGGACAGGTACAGCACGGGGTTAGATACAGAGTAAAGCTCCCTCTACACTGTTCCCCCATCAAACACTCCCAGGACAGGTACAGCACGGGGTTAGATACAGAGTAAAGCTCCCTCTACACTGTCCCCATCAAACACTCCCAGGACAGGTACAGCACGGGGTTAGATACAGAGTAAAGCTCCCTTAACACTGTCCCCATCAAACACTCCCAGGACAGGTACAGCACGGGGTTAGATACAGATAAAGCTCCCTCTACACTGTTCCCCCATCAAACACTCCGAGGACAGGTACAGCACGGGGTTAGATACAGAGTAAAGCTCCCTCTACACTGTCCCCATCAAACACTCCCAGGACAGGTACAGCACGGGGTTAGATACAGAGTAAAGCTCCCTCTACACTGTCCCCATCAAACACTCCCAGGACAGGTACAGCACGGAGTTAGATACAGAGTAAAGCTCCCTCTACACTGTCCCCATCAAACACTCCCAAAACAGGTACAGCACGGAGTTAGATACAGAGTAAAGCTCCCTCTACACTGTCCCTATTAAACACTCCGAGGACAGGTACAGTACGGGGTTAGATACAGAGTAAAGCTCCCTCTGCACTGTCCCCCATCAAACACTCCCAGGACAGGTACAGCACAGGGTTAGATACAGAGTAAAGCTCCCTCTCCACTGTCCTCATCAAACACTCCCAGGACAGGTACAGCACGGGGTTAGATACAGAGTAAAGCTCCCTCTCCACTGTCCTCATCAAACACTCCCAGGACAGGTACAGCACGGGGTTAGATACAGAGTAAAGCTCCCTCTGCACTGTCCCCCATCAAACACTCCCAGGACAGGTACAGCACAGGGTTAGATACAGAGTAAAGCTCCCTCTCCACTGTCCTCATCAAACACTCCCAGGACAGGTACAGCACGGGGTTAGATACAGAGTAAAGCTCCCTCTCCACTGTCCTCATCAAACACTCCCAGGACAGGTACAGCACGGGGTTAGATACAGAGTAAAGCTCCCTCTCCACTGTCCCCATCAAACACTCCCAGGACAGGTACAGCACGGGGTTAGATACAGAGTAAAGCTCCCTCTACACTGTCCCCATCAAACACTCCCAGGACAGGTACAGCACGGGGTTAGATACAGAGTAAAGCTCTCTCTGCACTGTCCCCAACAAACACTCCCAGGACAGGGACAGCACGGGGTTAGATACAGAGTAAAGCTCCCTCTACACTGTCCCCATCAAACACTCCCAGGACAGGGACAGCACGGGGTTAGATACAGAGTAAAGCTCCCTCTACACTGTTCCCCCATCAAACACTCCGAGGACAGGTACAGCACGGGGTTAGGTACAGAGTAAAGCTCCCTCTACACTGTCCCCATCAAACACTCCCAGGACAGGTACAGCACGGGGTTAGATACAGAGTAAAGCTCCCTCTACACTGTCCCCATCAAACACTCCCAGGACAGGTACAGCACGGGGTTAGATACAGATAAAGCTCCCTCTACACTGTCCCCATCAAACACTCCCAGGACAGGTACAGCACGGAGTTAGATACAGAGTAAAGCTCCCTCTACACTGTTCCCCCATCAAACACTCCGAGGACAGGTACAGCACGGGGTTAGATACAGAGTAAAGCTCCCTCTACACTGTCCCCATCAAACACTCCCAGGACAGGTACAGCACGGGGTTAGATACAGAGTAAAGCTCCCTCTACACTGTCCCCATCAAACACTCCCAGGACAGGTACAGCACGGGGTTAGATACAGAGTAAAGCTCCCTCTACACTGTCCCCATCAAACACTCCCAGGACAGGTACAGCACGGAGTTAGATACAGAGTAAAGCTCCCTCTACACTGTCCCCATCAAACACTCCCAAAACAGGTACAGCACGGAGTTAGATACAGAGTAAAGCTCCCTCTACACTGTCCCTATTAAACACTCCGAGGACAGGTACAGTACGGGGTTAGATACAGAGTAAACCTCCCTCTACACTGTCCCCATCAAACACTCCCAGGACAGGTACAGCACGGGGTTAGATACAGAGTAAAGCTCCCTCTACACTGTCCCCATCAAACACTCCCAGGACAGGTACAGCACGGCGTTAGATACAGAGTAAAGCTCCCTCTACACTGTCCCCCATCAAACACTCCCAGGACAGGTACAGCACGGGGTTCGATACAGAGTAAAGCTCCCTCTCCACTGTCCCCATCAAACACTCCCAGGACAGGTACAGCACGGGGTTAGATACAGAGTAAAGCTCCCTCTACACTGTCCCCATCAAACACTCCCAGGACAGGTACAGCACGGGGTTAGATACAGAGTAAAGCTCCCTCTACACTGTCCCCATCAAACACTCCCAGGACAGGTACAGCACGGGGTTAGATACAGAGTAAAGCTCCCTCTACACTGTCCCCATCAAACACTCCCAGGACAGGTACAGCACGGAGTTAGATACAGAGTAAAGCTCCCTCTACACTGTCCCCATCAAACACTCCCAAAACAGGTACAGCACGGAGTTAGATACAGAGTAAAGCTCCCTCTACACTGTCCCTATTAAACACTCCGAGGACAGGTACAGTACGGGGTTAGATACAGAGTAAAGCTCCCTCTACACTGTCCCCATCAAACACTCCCAGGACAGGTACAGCACGGGGTTAGATACAGAGTAAAGCTCCCTCTACACTGTCCCCATCAAACACTCCCAGGACAGGTACAGCACGGCGTTAGATACAGAGTAAAGCTCCCTCTACACTGTCCCCCATCAAACACTCCCAGGACAGGTACAGCACGGGGTTCGATACAGAGTAAAGCTCCCTCTCCACTGTCCCCATCAAACACTCCCAGGACAGGTACAGCACGGGGTTAGATACAGAGTAAAGCTCCCTCTACACTGTCCCCATCAAACACTCCCAGGACAGGTACAGCACGGGGTTAGATACAGAGTAAAGCTCCCTCTACACTGTTCCCCCATCAAACACTCCCAGGACAGGTACAGCACGGGGTTAGATACAGAGTAAAGCTCCCTCTACACTGTCCCCATCAAACACTCCCAGGACAGGTACAGCACGGGGTTAGATACAGAGTAAAGCTCCCTCTACACTGTCCCCATCAAACACTCCCAGGACAGGTACAGCACGGGGTTAGATACAGATAAAGCTCCCTCTACACTGTTCCCCCATCAAACACTCCGAGGACAGGTACAGCACGGGGTTAGATACAGAGTAAAGCTCCCTCTACACTGTCCCCATCAAACACTCCCAGGACAGGTACAGCACGGGGTTAGATACAGAGTAAAGCTCCCTCTACACTGTCCCCATCAAACACTCCCAGGACAGGTACAGCACGGAGTTAGATACAGAGTAAAGCTCCCTCTCCACTGTACCCATCAAACACTCCCAAAACAGGTACAGCACGGAGTTAGATACAGAGTAAAGCTCCCTCTACACTGTCCCTATTAAACACTCCGAGGACAGGTACAGTACGGGGTTAGATACAGAGTAAAGCTCCCTCTCCACTGTCCCCCATCAAACACTCCCAGGACAGGTACAGCACAGGGTTAGATACAGAGTAAAGCTCCCTCTCCACTGTCCTCATCAAACACTCCCAGGACAGGTACAGCACGGGGTTAGATACAGAGTAAAGCTCCCTCTCCACTGTCCTCATCAAACACTCCCAGGACAGGTACAGCACGGGGTTAGATACAGAGTAAAGCTCCCTCTGCACTGTCCCCCATCAAACACTCCCAGGACAGGTACAGCACAGGGTTAGATACAGAGTAAAGCTCCCTCTCCACTGTCCTCATCAAACACTCCCAGGACAGGTACAGCACGGGGTTAGATACAGAGTAAAGCTCCCTCTACACTGTCCCCATCAAACACTCCCAGGACAGGTACAGCACGGGGTTAGATACAGAGTAAAGCTCCCTGGGGTGCGTGAGGGGGTGCGTGCGCGGGGGCAGGGGCGTGTGCGGGGGGGCGGGTGCGGGGTCGTGCGCGGGGAGCGGGGGCGTGCGGGGACTGTGTGGGTATGTGTGTGGGGGTGTGCAGACGCGCGCGTGGGGGGGGCTGCGCGTGGAGGGGTCGTGCGTGGGGGGGAGGGATGTGCGCGAGGGGCTGTGGGGACTCACGCACCATGATACAGGCCTGTGTCTCGATGCCGCACAGGATGACAGACTGTATCTGGGGCAGGGCGCGGAGCTCTTTCTCGACCTCGGGGGTCAGCATGCTGAAGCAGGTCTTCTCGAACTTCCTGAGGTCCTCGGCCCCCAGCTCAGGTACGGTGGGCCCCAGGCCCCTGGGGTACTGCTCCGTCACGATGACAGGGATGTCCAGGACCCGGGACGCCTGTGGGAGAGCGCAGAGAGTTTAAACCACAGCCCGGATTCCGGAGAAACTCAGTCACGACAACCCACCCCGCTGCAATCTGCCCCATTCCCCGCCGCCCCCCCCCCCCCCCAGAACTCCATGCCCTCCAGACCCCCATCAACCCTCCAAAACCCCCCCTGCCCTCCAAGTCCCACCTTCTCCTCTCCAAGCCCCCCGTCTCTCCTCTTCAAGAACCCCCCTCCTTCCAGGACCCACCCCCTCCCCAATCAACCCCCCAGAACACCCCCCCTCCTCTCCACGATCACCCCACTCCCCTCCAAGACCCTCACCCCTCTCCCCTCCAGGACCCCCCCCTCTCCCCTCCAGAAAACCCATCAACCCTCCAGACCCCCATTCTGCCCTCCCCTCCCCTCCAGAACTCCCCCTCCCTCCAGAACCGTAGTCTTCCCTCATCTCCCCTCCAGAACCCCCATCAAACCGCCCCCCCCCCCCCCCCCCGGTCTGACCCCTCACCCCTCCCCACCAGCCACCCCCCCAATTCCCCTCCCCCACTGCAGAACACACCTGCGTCTCCTGTCCCCCACTCCAGATTGCCCGACTGCCCTCCCAGTCTCCCTCATCCCCCCCACATTACCTGTAGCATCCTGGCTGCAACAGCCACGATCTGGGGGAAAAAGGCCACACTGGGACGGAACTTCTCCTGCATGTCACAGAGGAAGAGGGCACAGGACTTGGCACTCAGCCTTCCGATCCTCTGAGCAGCCATTTCCCCGGGGAGAGCAGGAGGGAATGAATCTGCAGAGGGAGAGGAACAGGGAAGATCAGTCCAAGGCTATTCAGCCCCTCGAGCCTGTTACACAGGAACAGGAGGAGGCCATTCAGCCCCTCTCGAGTCTGTTACACAGGAACAGGAGGCCATTCAGCCCCTCTCGAGTCTGTTACACAGGAACAGGAGGCCATTCAGCCCCTCGATCTGTTACACAGGAACAGGAGGAGGCCATTCAGCCCCTCCAGCCTGTTACACAGGAACAGGAGGAGGAGGCCATTCAGCCCCTCGAGCCTGTTACACAGCAACAGGAGGAGGCCATTCAGCCCCTCGAGTCTGTTACACAGCAACAGGAGGAGGCCATTCAGCCCCTCGAGCCTGTTGCACAGGAACAGGAGGAGGCCATTCAGCCCCTCGAGCCTGTTACACAGGAACAGGAGGCCATTCAGCCCCTCTCGAGTCTGTTACACAGGAACAGGAGGCCATTCAGCCCCTCGAGCCTGTTACACAGGAACAGGAGGAGGCCATTCAGCCCCTCCAGCCTGTTGCACAGGAACAGGAGGAGGCCATTCAGCCCCTCGAGCCTGTTACACAGGAACAGGAGGCCATTCAGCCCCTCTCGAGTCTGTTACACAGGAACAGGAGGCCATTCAGCTCCTCGAGCCTGTTACACAGCAACAGGAGGAGGCCATTCAGCCCCTCGAGTCTGTTACACAGCAACAGGAGGAGGCCATTCAGCCCCTCGAGCCTGTTGCACAGGAACAGGAGGAGGCCATTCAGCCCCTCGAGCCTGTTACACAGGAACAGGAGGAGGCCATTCAGCCCCTCTCGAGTCTGTTACACAGGAACAGGAGGCCATTCAGCCCCTCGAGCCTGTTACACAGGAACAGGAGGCCATTCAGCCCCTCTCGAGTCTGTTACACAGGAACAGGAGGCCATTCAGCCCCTCGAGCCTGTTACACAGGAACAGGAGGAGGCCATTCAGCCCCTCCAGCCTGTTACACAGGAACAGGAGGAGGCCATTCAGCCCCTCGAGCCTGTTACACAGGAACAGGAGGCCATTCAGCCCCTCGAGCCTGTTACACAGGAACAGGAGTCGTTCCATTCCATCCCAGGTCTACGCACGCCCCTGTGATCTCCCCAGCCACCTCTCCTTCTTTGACTGAACACTTTCAATCTCAACTCTGTCCCGAACCCCTCATCTTTTGGGATACCGCTATCAATTCCCCTCTTCACCAAACCATCCCAGATTGGAGTCAAAATTAGCTCAGTTGTAGGAGACAGAGGGTGATGACAGAAGGCTGCTTCAGTGACTGGAAGCCAGTGTCATATCACAGGGACCTGTGCTGTGTCCCCTATTATTCGCCATTTATATAGACATAGATGACTACGTGGGGGGCATGTTTGCCGGTGACACAAAGATTGGCCGGGTGGTTAAGTGAGGCTGAACCTGTGCCCCCTTGTAATTCACACTTCCACCCTGGGAAAAGGCCTCTGACTATCCACCCTATCTGTGCCTCTCAATTTTGTAGACCTCTGTCAGGTCTCCCCTCAGCCTCTGTCTTTCCAGTGAAAACAATCTGAGTTTATTCAACCTCTCCTCATAGCCAACACCCTCGAGACCAGGTAACATCCTGGTGAACCTTCTTTACGCTCTCTCGAAAGTTGCCATGTCCTTCTGGCAGCTTGGTGACCAGAACTGCACGCAATACTCCAAATGCGGCCTAACCAAGGTTTTATATAGCTGCAACATGATTTCCCAACTCTTGTACTCAATGCCCCGATCGATGAAGGCAAGCATGTCATATACCTTCTCAAATCATCTTGGCCACCTGTGTTGCCTTTATCAATGGAGGCATAGATTACAAAAGCAGGGAAGTCGTGTTGGAGTTGTATAGAAATTTGGTGAGGTCACATCTAGAGTACTCTGTGCAGTTCTGGTCGCCACATTATAGGAAGAATGCACGGAGCGGGTGCAGAGGAGATTCACCAGGATGCTGCCTGGATGGAACATTTAGGTAATGCAGAGATTGGATAGGCTTGGATTATTTTCGTTGGAGCAGAGAAGATTGAGGAGTGACCTGATCGAGGTGCTCAAGATTATGAGGGACATGGACAGAGTGGATAAGGAGCAGCTGTTCTCCTTAGTTGAAGGGTCAGTCATATAGTGACATTGGATCAAGGTGAGGGACAGGAGGTTTAGGGGGATGTGAGGAAAACCCTTTTTATCCAGAGGGTGGTGATGGTCTGGAATGCGCTGCCTGGGAGGGTGGTGAGGGCGGGATGCCTCACATCCTTTAAAAAGTACTTGGATGAGCACTTGGCACGTCATAACATTCAGGGCTATGGGCCAAGTGCTGGTAAATGGGATTAGGTGGGAGTTCAGATGTTTCTCGTGTGTCAAACCAGATTCGATGGGCCGAACTGCGATTCTGTGATCCAGATAACTGAAGTTCCTCATCTCTGGAACCATTCTCCTGAATCTTTTCTGCCTCTCTCTCTCACCAATGTTTTCACATCTTTTCTAAAATGTGGCGGTCACAACTTGGTGGAATTAAGGGATGTTGCAAGCGGGGGCCAAAAAGAAACGCGGCGGGACAGGGCATTAGGACAGCATTCGGGGCGAGGGTTGTTGACAATGGTGACATGGAGCCGCAGAATCCCTGCAGCGCAGAAAGAAGCCATTTGGCCCATCGAGACTGCACCGACTCGGCGAAATAACATTCCACCCAGGCTGGCCTGCACCCCACCAATGTAGCATGACCAATCCATCTAACTTGCACATCTTTGGACAGTAAGGGGCAATTTAGCATGGCTAATCCACCTAACACACACATCTTTGGACTGAGAGAGGAAACTGGAGCACCCGGGGAAAACCCACTCAGACACGGGGAGAATGTGCAGACTCCACACAGACCCAAGGTTGGATTTGAACCTGACTTTGTGGGGCAGTAGTGCTAACCACTGTGCCGCCCTGCTGAATTTGCAGAGGAAGACCCCAATTGCGGTGGCTCTTAGGAATTTCCAATAATCCTCAGGTCAAGCAAACACTTTTGGCCCTCTGACAGGATTACCAGTCGAGAACTGGGTCTACATTCCAGTTTTCAAGACTTTGCACCCATCCCCGACTGAAGGGGGGGGACAATTTTACCGAAGAGTGGCTCAAAATGTGGCCAAGCCAAAAAAAAAAGCAGATCCACAAAATGGCCGCCGAATCCTCCGGCGGAGTGCCCCACCCGGGCCGAGAGGGAGAAGGCGGTCTTCGCTTGCCTCCCGCAGACTGCCTCTTTGGCGTCTCCCCGACGGCGATGAGGTCCGCATGCGCCGTTCTCCCCGCTCCCGCAGGAGATGTGGAACGCGCGTGCGCACAACCCGCGTCCCGCCCAGCGCCAGGACGCAGGCGCACTCCCTCACATTTTGCCCCCACCGCTCGGTCGTGCCAATTGTTTTCGACGACCTTCGGTCCTCTCGGCTTTTTGAAATAAAAGTTCCAGAGGGTTCCCCTAGCTGAAAATGAGGTGTTTTTTTTCTCCTCGGTTCGAGTTTCCCCATCACAGGCTCTCTCTCTATACATTCTCCTCAGACCCTACCAGCACTTGCTCAGCTCGCCGGAGCCTCCATTAGTGCGCAGGCGCCCACATCCCTTGCCCACCGACCGGCTGAGACCCTTCCTAACGCGCAGGCGTCGACTATCTCCTCCTTTGGCGGGGGGCGCAGGTCATCCTTTACCCCGGTTCTCCGAGTGCGCAGGTGCAGTCGAGAACATGCCCTGACGGCACGTTCAGATCCTGGGGCGCAGGCGCGCGGGAAACCGGCCCCAGAGCGCAGGCGTCCACTTCTTTCCTTCCCCTCGTGATCCTTCTAGTGCGCAGGCGCGCACTCTCCTGCTTCCCCCTTCCCGCTGGCTGACGCGACGCGCAGACCCTTGCACTCCGTTTCCGTGGTGCGCAGGCGCCGCCCGCTTGTTTTCTCAGTGCGCAGGCGCCCCGGCCCCGAGTCCTCCCAGCGCCAGTGCGCAGGCGCCCCGGCCCTGAGTCCTCCCAGCGCCAGTGCGCAGGCGCCCCGGCCCCGAGTCCTCCCAGGACTTGGCGGGGCGGCTTGTGCGGCTGCGCAGTTGCCTCCCTCTCTCCCCCCCACCCCCTGGAAATCTGTAGAGCGCGGCGTGGAGGAGAGAGAAAGAGAAATTCCACAATATATGTATATAAAACACCTCCTGGGCTCCAAATATCTCCTTCCAGGCCGGCCGCCCGCCCAAGCACAGCAGCAGCATGTCCGAGTTCGATGAGTTCGAGAAGCAGCTTCATGAGAACCGGCAGGGTGAGTACGAGAGGCAGGCTTCAGGGCCTAGTCCATAAATCACCCAGAACAGCATGGAAACCCCCCAATAGACATTAAAACAGGGTTATAACCCCCAATAAACCCCCCTAAACCCCCCTACAGGGGGAAAGGGGCAGGCTTCAGGGCCTAGTCCATAAATCACCCAGAACAGCATGGAAACCCCCCAATAGACATTAAAACAGGGATATAAATCCCACTAACCCTGAATAAACCCCACTAACCCTGAATAAACCCCACTAACCCTGAATAAACCCCACTAACCCTGAATAAACCCCACTAACCCTGAATAAACCCCACTAACCCTGAATAAACCCCACTAACCCTGAATAAACCCCACTAACCCTGAATAAACCCCACTAACCCTGAATAAACCCCACTAACCCTGAATAAACCCCACTAACCCTGAATAAACCCCACTAACCCTGAATAAACCCCACTAACCCTGAATAAACCCCACTAACCCTGAATAAACCCCACTAACCCTGAATAAACCCCACTAACCCTGAATAAACCCCACTAACCCTGAATAAACCCCACTAACCCTGAATAAACCCCACTAACCCTGAATAAACCCCACTAACCCTGAATAAACCCCACTAACCCTGAATAAACCCCACTAACCCTGAATAAACCCCACTAACCCCCACTAACCCTGAATAACCCCCACTAACCCTGAATAAACCCCACTAACCCTGAATAAACCCCACTAACCCTGAATAAACCCCACTAACCCTGAATAAACCCCACTAACCCTGAATAAACCCCACTAACCCTGAATAAACCCCACTAACCCTGAATAAACCCCACTAACCCTGAATAAACCCCACTAAACCCCTTTACGGTTGGGGGGGGGGAGAAAGGCAGGCTTCAGGGCCTAGTCCATAAAACCCTTGAAAAGAGATGAAAACTCCCAAATTAACATTAAAACACTGATAGAAACCATAAAATACAGATATAAACGCCACTAAACTGGAATAAACTCATTTACGGGGGAGAGAGGCAGGATTCACTGTCGAGTCCATTAAGAACTCCAAATCAACATTAAGATATCCAAATAAATATTTAATCATCTAAATAAACTTTAAAACACTAACCTAAGACCACTTAGGGCTATGATGAGGAAAAATGTCTTCTCTCAAAATTCTCTACCACAGAAAGCTGTGGAGGCCAAGTCACTAAATATATTCAAGAAAGAAATGGATTTTTCTTTAAGATTTTAATGGCATTGAGGGGTATGGGGAGAATGAGGATCAGCTGTGATCATACTGAATGGCGGAGAAAGCTCAAATGGCCTTCTGCTCCGAGTTTGTGATTCTATAAAGCTGAATAAACACAAATAAACCCCTCTGAACCTGCGTACACCTGTCTACAGGGAGAGAGAGGGGCTTGAGGGCCTAGTCCATAAAAGCAACAAATCAAACCTAAAACACAAAAATAAACATTACAACACTGATATAAACTGCAGTAAACCTCAATAAACACAAATAAATGTGTATAAACCCCCCTCTACAAGGGGGAGAGACAGACTTCAGGGCTCAGTCTACAAAAAACCCCAGATCAACCATAAAACATCGGTATTAAACTGAATAAAGGCAAATCACTGCGGATGTTGGAATCTGAAACAAAAACAGAAAATCTCAGCAGGTCTGACAGCATGTGTGTGGAGAGAATAAGAGCCAATGTTTCGAGTCTGGATGTCCCTCCGTCAGAGCTCTAATAAAGGGTCATCCAGACTCTCAACATTGGCACTTATTCTCTCCCCACAGATGCTGTCAGACCTGAGATTTTCCAACATTTTCTGTTTCTGTCAATCTGAATAAACCACACTGAACCCGAATAAACCTCACTCAATCTGAATAAACCCATCTACACGGGGAGGGAGAGGCAGACTTCAAGGTCTAGTCCATTTTTAAAAAACCCAAATAAACACACCAAAAGAAACCTTTAAATAGCGATATAAACCTCACTAAAGCTGAATAAACTCCTTTTACAATGGGAGAGAGAGGCAGGCTTCAGGGCCCAGTCCATAAAAGCACCCCAAATAAACTTCAACCCCAATAAACACTGTCCAAAGATGTGCAGGTTAGGTGCACTGGCCATATTAAATTGCCCCTTAGTGTCCTGGAATGTGTAGGTCACAGGGATTCGCGGGGTAAATGTGTGGGATTACAGGAATGGCCTGGGTGGGATTGTGGTCGGTGCAGACTCGATGGGCCAAATGGCCGCCTCCTGCACTGGGGTTTCTATGAGACCTGACTAAACCCCTTTACAGGGGGAGAGGGAAGCAGGCTTAAGGGCCCAGTGCATAAAAATACTGAATAAACATTATACCAAAATGGCGGGTGGCACAGTGGTTAGCACTGCTGCCTCACAGCGCCAGGGACCCGGTTCAATTCCGGCCTCAAGGTCACTGTGTGGAGTTTGCACGTTCTCCCCGTGTCTGCGTGTGTTTCCTCCGGGTGCTCCGGTGTCCTCCCACACTCCAAAGATGTGCGGGTTAGGCAGATTGGCCATGCTAAATTGTCCCTTAGTATCAGGGGGACTAGCTAGGGTAACTGCATGGGGGATATGGGGATAGGGATGGTGGTTGGTGCAGACTCAGTGGGTTGAATGGCCTCCTTCTGCACTGTAGGATTCTGTGATTAGTTCTAAAATATCCAAATAGACATCAAGATGTCCAAATAAAACTGAATGAACCCCTTTACAGGGGAAGAGAGAGACAGGCTTATGGGCCTGGTCCATATAAACACCAAAAACAGCTCAAAGTACTTGAATAAAGCCCTTTACAGGGTGAGTATGAGAAGCAGGCTTCAGGGCCTAGTCCATAAAACCCCCCAAATCAAGATTAGAACATTAAAATAAGCCTTAAACACCCAACATTAAACTGAATAAATTTGGGGGAAGGCAATCTTCAGGGCCTAGTCCATACTGATACCAAAGTGGGGACAGTCTAGAACAAGTGGTCAGAGATATAGAGTGAAAAGGAGGTTGGTTCAAAATTGAGATAAGGAGAAACTACTTCTCAGAAGGTTGTGAATCTGTGGAATTCACTGCCCCAGAGCGCAGTGGAGGCAGAATCAATGAACAGATTCAAGAAAGAGATTAAAAGTTAATAGTGTCACAAGTCGGCTTACATTAACACTGCAATGAAGTTACTGTGAAAATTCCCTCGTCGCCACACTCCGGCGCCTGTTCAGGCACACAGAGAGAATTTAGCACGGCCAATGCGCCGAACCAGCACGTCTTTCGGACTGTGGGAGGAAGCTGGAGCACCCGGAGGAAACCCACGCAGACACGGGGAAAACTCCGCACAGACAGTGACCCAAGCCGGGAATCGAACCCGGGTCCCTGGCGCTGTGAGGCAGCAGTGCTAACCACTGTGCCGCCCATTAGTATTTGAACTGTGCACGGTGCTCCCAGTGTGGTTTAACCGAGGAATACGGAGACCAGATCTGTGCACGGTGCTCCCAGTGTGGTCTAACTGAGAGATACAGAGACTGGAACTGTGCACGGTGCTCCCAGTGTGGTTTAACCGAGGAATACGGAGACCAGATCTGTGCACGGTGCTCCCAGTGTGGTCTAACTGAGAGATACAGAGACTGGAACTGTGCACGGTGCTCCCAGTGTGGTTTAACCGAGGAATACGGAGACCAGATCTGTGCACGGTGCTCCCAGTGTGGTCTAACTGAGAGATACAGAGCCTGGAACTGTGCACGGTGCTCCCAGTGTGGTTTAACCGAGGAATACGGAGGCCAGAACTGTGCACGGTGCTCCCAGTGTGGTCTAACTGAGAGATACAGAGACTGGAACTGTGCACGGTGCTCCCAGTGTGGTCTAACCGAGGGATACAGAGACTGGAACTGTGCACGGTGCTCCCAGTGTGGTCTAACTGAGAGATACAGAGATTGGAACTGTGCACAGTGCTCCCAGTGTGGTCTAATCGAGGGATACGGAGACCGGAACTGTGCACGGTGCTCCCAGTGTGGTCTAATCGAGGGATACGGAGACCAGAACTGTTCACGGTGCTCCCAGTGTGGTCTAACCGAGGGGATACGGAGACTGGAACTGTGCACGGTGCTCCCAGTGTGGTCTAATTGAGGGATACGGAGACCGGAACTGTTCACGGTGCCCCCAATGTGGTCTAACCGAGCGATACAGAGACTGGAACTGTGCACGGTGCTCCCAGTGTGGTCTAACCGAGGGATACGGAGACCGGAACTGTTCACGGTGCTCCCAGTGTGGTCTAACCGAGGGATACGGAGACCAGAACTGTGCACGGTGCTCCGAGTGTGGTCTAACCGAGGGATATGGAGACCGGAACTGTTCACAGTGCTCCAATGCAACTTCATTGCAGTGTTAATGCAAACTTTACTTGTGACTAATAAATAAACTTTACTGTGAAAATCCCCAAGTTGCCACACTCCGGTGCCTGTTCGGGTGCACTGAGGGAGAATGTAGCACGGCTAATGCACCTAACCCGCACGTCTTTGGACTGTGGGGGTGGGGGGGGAACCCGAGCACCCGGAGGAAACCCACGCAGACACGGGAAGAACGTGCAGACTCCGCACAGAGTGACCGAAGCCGGGAATGGAACCCGGCTCCCTGGCGCTGTGAGGCAGCAGTGCTGACTACTGCTAGATAGAATAATTTGTGATGTGATAGAGATGTTTATGATATATCAGGTATATTTCTGATGGAAAGTGGGATGAAGGGCGATGGGGAGCAGGCAGGAAAGTGGAACTGAGACCAGGATAAGCTTAGCCGTGATCAGGTTAAATGGCGGAGTGGTTCGAGGGGCTGAATCATCTACTCCCACCCCTACTTCCTATTCAAACTCCCAAATAGACCTTAAAATAGCCACACCTGAATAAAGCCCTTTACAGGGGGAGAGGGAGGCAGGTGCCAGGGCCCAGTCGATAAAAACACGGATTCAGCCCCTCAACCCCTGGTGGGGGGAGAGGCTTCAGAGCCTAGTCCTCAATCCAAACACTATACAAAACTTGAACACACACCCCAAAATTAACTTAAAAACATCCTTTGGGGAGGGGAAGACTCAAATCAGTACAGTTAGTGCTTGGCCTGACAGGGTTGGAGGTGACTCTTCTGCTCGGGGCCGCTGGTGGTTATGTAAGCCTCTCCTCCAACTCCCCGACAGGGTAGCGGGCAGGCACAGGTCGCCGGCACGCGGTTTCATCTCCTTTGATGGTTCTCCACCTCCTGCCGTGTGCACGCGCTTCCGTGGAAAACAAGAGGGCAAAATACGGCCCTTCGAGCCTAGACCACCATTCAGTCTGGTCATGGCTGATCCTCTGCCCCGACTCCCTACACCCCGCACATTCTCCCCATACCCCCCTGATGGCTTTAGAGACGAGAAACCTATCTATTTCCACCTTGAATATATTCAGTGGCCTCCACAGCTTCCTGTGGTGGAGAATTCCACAGGTCCACCACCCCTCTGAGTGAAGAAAGTTCTCCAAAAAGGCCTCCCCTGAGACTGTGACCCCTTGTTCTCGACCCTCCAACCAGAGAAAACCACATCGCTGAATCCAGTCTATCCGGCCCTGTCAGAGCTTTATCTGTTTGTGTGACCCCCACCTCATTCTTCTCAATTCCAGTGGATACGGACGGGCCCAGTCCATCCAATCTCTCCTCATACGACAATCCCACCATCCCAGGAATCAGTCTGCTGAACCTTCTCTGCGCTCCCTCTGGAGCAAATATCATCCTGTCTCAGATAAGGAGAGTAGAACTGTGCACAATACTCCAGGTGTGGCCTCACCGAGGCCCTGTCCAGCTGCAGTAAGACATCCTTACTCCTGTCCTCAACTCCTCTTGGGAAGGAATGGACTCAGCACACCAGTCGAATGCAGTTCCACCTGCCGCCCCTCTGTGTCCTCCCCACAGCTTACCTCCCCACCCAGTCTAGTGTCAACAGCAAACCTTGTTACCTGAACCTCCCCTTCTCCATCTTAAGTCGTGAATGTGGATTGTAAATAACAGGTCCAGCAGTGATCCAGGTGGCACTCCACTACTCACACCTGGCCGAACGGGGAGAGCCTCACTCCCGCCCAATCCCTGCTACCTGTCCATTAACTGATCCTCTGGCCATGCCAGGATATTATTCCCAAATCCCACGGGCCCTTTACCTTGTGACAAGCTCAGGTGTGGCACCTTGTTCAGTTTGTACAGAGAATCGGGGTAAACCACACCGACTGGTTCCCCTGGGGAATTTTGCAACTCTCACTGTGTCGTGATATTTTGTTTTACGTTTCCCGTTCCATGTCCTTAAAATTCCTGCCCTTACCTGACACTGGATCTCAGGAAGATCCCCGGATTCCCCCACTCCCATTCATCCTGGAACATTCTGGTTACAATTTCAAACTATCAACACATTGGGATCTAGTGAAAGATTATAACCAACACTACTTCTCCCCCCGACCTCCGTTTTCCCCCCCCCCCACACCTCCGTTCCCCCCCAACCTCCGGTCCCTACAATCGTCATCCTCCTGTTCAAATCCCTCCTTCGCTCCCTCCCTCCCTATCTCTGTAACCTCCTCCAGCCCCTACAATTCTCATCCTCCTGTTCAAATCCCTCCCTCGCCCCCTCCCTCCCTATCTCTGTAACCTCCTCCAGCCCCTACAATTCCCATCCTCCTGTTCAAATCCCTCCCTCCCTCCCTATCTCTGTAACCTCCTCCAGCCCCTACAATTCTCATCCTCCTGTTCAAATCCCTCCCTCGCTCCCTCCCTCCCTATCTCTGTAACCTCCTCCAGCCCCTACAATTCTCATCCTCCTGTTCAAATCCCTCCCTCGCTCCCTCTCTCCCTATCTCTGTAACCTCCTCCAGCCCCTACAATTCTCATCCTCCTGTTCAAATCCCTCCCTCGCTCCCTCCCTATCTCTGTAACCTCCTCCAGCCCCTACAATCCTCATCCTCCTGTTCAAATCCCTCCCTCGCTCCCTCCCTCCCTATCTTTGTAACCTCCTCCAGCCCCTACAATCCTCATCCTCCTGTTCAAATCCCTCCCTCGCTCCCTCCCTCCCTATCTCTATAACCTCCTCCAGCCCCTACAATTCTCATCCTCCTGTTCAAATCCCTCCCTCGCTCCCTCCCTCCCTATCTCTGTAACCTCCTCCAGCCCCTACAATTCTCATCCTCCTGTTCAAATCCCTCCCTCGCTCCCTCCCTGTCTCTGTAACCTCCTCCAGCCCCTACAATTCTCATCCTCCTGTTCAAATCCTCCCTGCCCCCTCCCTCCCTATCTCTATAACCTCCTCCAGCCTCTCCAATACTCGATGTACTGGGGGTGAAAGCCAGGGAGTGCTGGTGCCCTGCTGGTTGATGCTGGCTTGCCAGAGTTTACCCACCATTCTGTTTGCAGCCAGGACATGGGCGATGTCTGACCACCGTCCACTACTCACTCCACCTCTGTTCCTCCCCCGATCTGTAGAGCGAGACAAGGAGAACCGTCACAAGAAAAAGAGTCGCAGTCGTTCCCGAAGCCGGGATCGCAAGCGGCGGAGTCGGAGCCGGGAGCGGGTAAACCGGGAACGGCGGAGTGCTTCCCGGGAACGCAGGCGTCGCAGGTAACGTGGCTAAACGTGGCGAGAGATAGGCAGCACGACGGTGTGAGTGAGGGTGGGGGAGCTGGATTAACATCAGTCGAGATACAGTCAGTAACACAGGGTGCTGGGGGGGAGGGGTTACTGAGTGACAGTGTGAGGGAGCTGGATTAACATCAGTCGAGATACAGTCAGTAACACAGGGTGCTGGGGGGGAGGGGTTACTGAGTGACAGTGTGAGGGAGCTGGATTAACACCAGTACAGATACAGTCAGTAACACAGGGTGCTGGGGGGGAGGGGTTACTGAGTGACAGTGTGAGGGAGCTGGATTAACACCAGTACAGATACAGTCAGTAACACAGTGTGCTGGGGGAGAGGGTTACGGAGTGACAGTGTGAGGGAGCTGGATTAACATCAGTACAGATACAGTCAGTAACACAGGGTGCTGGGGGGGAGGGGTTACTGAGTGACAGTGTGAGGGAGCTGGATTAACATCAGTAAAGATACAGTCAGTAACACAGGGTGCTGGGGGAGAGGGGTTACTGAGTGACAGTGTGAGGGAGCTGGATTAACATCAGTAAAGATACAGTCAGTAACACAGGGTGATGGGGGAGAGGGGTTACTGAGTGACAGTGTGAGGGAGCTGGATTAACATCAGTAAAGATACAGTCAGTAACACAGGGTGCTGGGGGGGTGGGGTTACTGAGTGACAGTGTGAGGGAGCTGGATTAACATCAGTAAAGATACAGTCAGTAACACAGGGTGCTGGGGGGGAGGGGTTACTGAGTGACAGTGTGAGGGAGCTGGATTAACATCAGTACAGATACAGTCAGTAATACAGGGTGCTGGGGGGGAGGGGTTACTGAGTGACAGTGTGAGGGAGCTGGATTAACAACAGTAGAGATACAGTCAGTAGCACAGGGTGCTGGGGGAGAGGGGTTACTGAGTGACAGTGTGAGGGAGCTGGGTTAACATCAGTACAGATACAGTCAGTAACACAGGGTGCTGGGGGAGAGGGGTTACTGAGTGGCAGTGTGAGGGAGCTGGATTAACATCAGTAGAGATACAGTCAGTAACACAGGGTGCTGGGGGGGAGGGGTTACTGAGTGACAGTGTGAGGGAGCTGGATTAACACCAGTACAGATACAGTCAGTAACACAGGGTGCTGGGGGGGAGGGGTTACTGAGTGACAGTGTGAGGGAGCTGGATTAACACCAGTACAGATACAGTCAGTAACACAGGGTGCTGGGGGTAGGGGTTACTGAGTGACAGTGTGAAGGAGCTGGATTAACAACAGTAGAGATACAGTCAGCACAGGGTGCTGGGGGGGAGGGGTTACTGAGTGACAGTGTGAGGGAGCTGGATTAACAACAGTAGAGATACAGTCAGTAACACAGGGTGCTGGGGGTAGGGGTTACTGAGTGACAGTGTGAAGGAGCTGGATTAACAACAGTAGAGATACAGTCAGTAGCACAGGGTGCTGGGGGAGAGGGGTTACTGAGTGACAGTGTGAGGGAGCTGGGTTAACATCAGTACAGATACAGTCAGTAACACAATGTACTGGGGGAGAGGAGTTACTGAGTGACAGTGTGAGGGAGCTGGATTAACATCAGTACAGATACAGTCAGTAACACAGGGTGCTGGGGGGAGAGGGGTTACTGAGTAACAGTGTGAGGGAGTTGGATTAACATCAGTCGAGATACAGTCAGTAACACAGGGTGCTGGGGGAGAGGGGTTACTGAGTAACAGTGTGAGGGAGCTGGATTGACATCAGTACAGATACAGTCAGTAACACAGGGTGCTGGGGGGAGAGGGGTTACTGAGTGACAGTGTGAGGGAGCTGGATTAACATCAGTACAGATACAGTCAGTAACACAGGGTGCTGGGGGGAGAGGGGTTACTGAGTGACAGTGTGAGGGAGCTGGATTAACATCAGTACAGGTACAGTCTGTGACAGCATCCCAGGATGCTGGCAGTTTTGAATAAACTGAAGGTCGATTGGGATAGAGGGAAAGTTGGCCGATTGGACAAGTAACTGGCTGTCTGATCGAAGACAGAGGGTGGTGGTGAATGGAAAATTTTCGGACTGGAGGCAGGTTGCTAGTGGAGTGCCGCAGAGATCAGTGCTTCGTCCTCTGCTCTTTGTGATTTTTATTAATGACTTAGAGGAGGGGGCTGAAGGGTGGATCAGCAAATTTGCTGATGACACCAAGATTGGTGGAGTAGTGGATGAGGTGGAGGGCTGTTGTAGGCTGCAAAGAGACATAGATAGGATGCAAAGCTGGGCTGAAAAATGGCAAATGGAGTTTAACCCTGATAAATGTGAGGTGATTCATTTTGGTAGGACTAATTTAAATGTGGATTACAGGGTCAAAGGTAGGGTTCTGAAGACTGTGGAGGAACAGAGAGATCTTGGGGTCCATATCCACAGATCTCTAAAGGTTGCCACTCAAGTGGATAGAGCTGTGAAGAAGGCCTATAGTGTGTTAGCTTTTATTAACAGGGGGTTGGAGTTTAAGAGCCGTGGGGTTATGCTGCAACTGTACAGGACCTTGGTGAGACCACATTTGGAATATTGTGTGCAGTTCTGGTCACCTCACTATAAGAAGGATGTGGAAGTGCTGGAAAGAGTGCAGAGGAGATTTACCAGGATGCTGCCTGGTTTGGAGGGTAGGTCTTATGAGGAAAGGTTGAGGGAGCTAGGGCTGTTCTCTCTGGAGCGGAGGAGGCTGAGGGGAGACTTAATAGAGGTTTATAAAATGATGAAGGGGATAGATAGAGTGAACGTTCAAAGACTATTGCCTCGGGTGGATGGAGCTATTACAAGGGGGCATAACTATAGGGTTCGTGGTGGGAGATATAGGAAGGATATCAGAGGTAGGTTCTTTACGCAGGGAGTGGTTGGGGTGTGGAATGGACTGCCTGCAGTGATAGTGGAGTCAGACACTTTAGGGACATTTAAGCGGTTATTGGATAGGCACATGGAGCACACCAGGATGATAGGGAGTGGGATAGCTTGATCTTAGTTTCAGAGAAAGCTCGGCACAACATCGTGGGCCGAAGGGCCTGTTCTGTGCTGTACTGTTCTATGTTCTAACAGCGTGCTGGGGGGGAGGGGTTACTGAGTGACAGTGTGAGGGAGCTGGATTAACATCAGTTGAGATACAGTCAGTAACACAGGGTGCTGGGGGGAGAGGGGTTACTGAGTGACAGTGTGAGGGAGCTGGATTAACATCAGTACAGATACAGTCAGTAACACAGGGCTGGGGGAGAGGGGATACTGAGTGACAGTGTGAGGGAGCTGGATTAACATCAGTACAGATACAGTCAGTAACACGGTGCTGGGGGGAGAGGGGTTACTGAATGACAGTGTGAGGGAGCTGGATTAACATCAGTAGAGATACAGTCAGTAACACAGGGCTGGGGGAGAGAGGATACTGAGTGACAGTGTGAGGGAGCTGGATTAACATCAGTACAGATACAGTCAGTAACACAGGGTGCTGGGGGAGAGGGGTTACTGAGTGACAGTGTGAAGGAGCTGGATTAACATCAGTACAGATACAGTCAGTAACACGGTGCTGGGGGAGAGGGGTTACTGAGTGACAGTGTGAGGGAGCTGGATTAACATCAGTACAGATACAGTCAGTAACAGGGTGCTGGGGGAGAGGGGTTACTGAGTGACAGTGTGAGGGAGCTGGATTAACATCAGTACAGATACAGTCAGTAACACAGGGTGCTGAGGGAGAGGGGTTACTGAGTGACAGTGTGAGGGAGCTGGATTAACATCAGTACAGATACAGTCAGTAACACAGGGTGCTGGGGGAGAGGGGTTACTGAGTGACAGTGTGAGGGAGCTGGATTAACATCAGTACAGATACAGTCAGTAACACAGGGTGCTGGGGGGGAGAGGGGTTACTGAGTGACAGTGTGAGGGAGCTGGATTAACATCAGTAGAGATAGTCAGTAACACAGGGTGCTGGGGGAGAGGGGTTACTGAGTGACTGTGAGGGAGCTGGATTAACATCAGTACAGATACAGTCAGTAACACAGGGTGCTGGGGGAGAGGAGTTACTGAGTGACAGTGTGAGGGAGCTGGATTAACATCAGTACAGATACAGTCAGTAACTCAGGGTGCTGGGGGAGAGGGGTTACTGAGTGACAGTGTGAGGGAGCTGGATTAACATCAGTACAGATACAGTCAGTAACACAGGGTGCTGGGGGAGAGGGGTTACTGAGTGACAGTGTGAGGGAGCTGGATTAACATCAGTACAGATACAGTCAGTAACACAGGGTGCTGGGAGAGAGGGGTTACTGAGTGACAGTGTGAGGGAGCTGGATTAACATCAGTACAGATACAGTCAGTAGCACAGGGTGCTGGGGGAGAGGGGTTACTGAGTGACAGTGTGAGGGAGCTGGATTAACATCAGTAGAGATACAGTCAGTAACACAGGGTGATGGGGGAGAGGGGTTACTGAGTGACAGTGTGAGGGAGCTGGATTAACATCAGTAGAGATACAGTCAGTAACACAGGGTGCTGGGGGAGAGGAATTACTGAGTGTGAGGGAGCTGGATTAACATCAGTACAGATACAGTCAGTAACACCGGGTGCTGGGGAGAGGGGTTACTGAGTGACAGTGTGAGGGAGCTGGATTAACATCAGTACAGATACAGTCAGTAACACGGTGCTGGGGGAGAGGGGTTACTGAGTGACAGTGTGAGGGAGCTGGATTAACATCAGTACAGAGACAGTCAGTAACACAGGGTGCTGGGGGAGAGGGGTTACTGAGTGTGAGGGAGCTGGATGAACAGCAGTACAGATACAGTCAGTAACACGGTGCTGGGGGAGAGGGGTTACTGAGTGACAGTGTGAGGGAGCTGGATTTACATCAGTACAGATACAGTCAGTAACACAGGGTGCTGGGGGAGAGGGGTTACTGAGTGTGAGGGAGCTGGATTAACATCAGTACAGATACAGTCAGTAACACAGGGTGCTGGGGGAGAGGGGTTACTGAGTGACAGCGTGAGGGAGCCGGATTGACATCAGTAGAGATACAGTCAGTAACACAGGGTGCTGGGGGAGAGGGGTTACTGAGTGTGAGGGAGCTGGATTAACATCAGTACAGACACAGTCAGTAACACGGGGTGCTGGGGGAGAGGGTTTACTGAGTGACAGTGTGAGGGAGCTGGATTAACATCAGTACAGATACAGTCAGTAACACAGGGTGCTGCGGGAGAGGGGTTACTGAGTGACAGTGTGAGGGAGCTGGATTAACATCAGTACAGATACAGTCAGTAGCACGGTGCTGGGGGGAGAGGGGTTACTGAGTGACAGTGTGAGGGAGCTGGATTAACATCAGTAGAGATACAGTCAGTAACACGGGGTGCTGGGGGTGAGGGGTTACTGAGTAACAGTGTGAGGGAGCTGGATTAACATCAGTAGTGATACAGTCAGTAACACGGGGTGCTGGGGGAGAGGGGTTACTGAGTGACAATGTGAGGGAGCTGGATTTACATCAGTAGAGATACAGTCAGTAACACGGGGCTTGGGGAGAGGGGTTACTGAGTGACAGTGTGAGGGAGCTGGATTAATATCAGTACAGATACAGTCAGTAACACAGGGTGCTGGGGGAGAGGGTTTACTGAGTGACAATGTGAGGGAGCTGGATTAACATCAGTACAGATACAGTCAGTAACACAGTGTGCTGGGGGAGAGGGGTCACTGAGTGACAGTGTGAGGGAGCTGGATTAACATCAGTACAGATACAGTCAGTAACACGGGGCTGGGGGAGAGGGGATACTGAGTGACAGTGTGAGGGAGCTGGATTAACATCTGTAGAGGTACAGTCAGTAACACGGGGTGCTGGGGGAGAGGGGTTACTGAGTTACAGTGTGAGGGAGCTGGATTAACATCAGTAGTGATACAGTCAGTAACACGGGGTGCTGGGGGAGAGGGGTTACTGAGTGACAATGTGAGGGAGCTGGATTAACATCAGTAGAGATACAGTCAGTAACACGGGGCTTGGGGAGAAGGGTTACTGAGTGACAGTGTGAGGGAGCTGGATTAACATCAGTACAGATACAGTCAGTAACACAGGGTGCTGGAGGGAGAGGGGTTACTGAGTGACAGTGTGAGGGAGCTGGATTAACATCAGAACAGATACAGTCAGTAACACAGGGTGCTGGGGGAGAGGGGTCACTGAGTGACAGTGTGAGGGAGCTGGATTAACATCAGTACAGATACAGTCAGTAACACAGGGTGCTGGAGGGAGAGGGGTTACTGAGTGACAGTGTGAGGGAGCTGGATTAACATCAGTACAGATACAGTCAGTAACACAGGGTGCTGGGGGGAGAGGGGTTACTGAGTGACAGTGTGAGGGAGCTGGATTAACATCAGTACAGGTACAGTCAGTAACACAGGGTGCTGGGAGGAGAGGGGTTACTGAGTGACAGTGTGAGGGAGCTGGATTTACATCAGTACAGATACAGTCAGTAACACGGTGCTGGGGGAGAGGGGTTACTGAGTGACGATGTGAGGGAGCTGGATTAACATCAGTACAGATACAGTCAGTAACACACTGTGCTGGGGGAGAGGGGTTACTGAGAGACTGTGTGAGGGAGCTGGATTAACATCAGTAGAGATACAGTCAGTAACACAGGGTGTTGGGCGGAGAGGAGTTACTGAGTGACAGTGTGAGGGAGCTGGATTAACACCAGTACAGATACAGTCAGTAACACAGGGTGCTGGGGGAGCGGGGTTACTGAGTGACAGTGTGAGGGAGCTGGATTAACATCAGTACAGATACAGTCAGTGACAGCATCCCAGGATGCTGGCAGTTTTGAATAAACTGAAGGTCGATTGTGATAGAGGGAAAGTTGGCCGATTGGATAGGTAACTGGCTGCCTGATCGAAGACAGAGGGTGGTGGTGAATGGAAAATTTTCGGATTGGAGGCAGGTTGCTAGCGGAGTGCCGCAGGGATCAGTGCTTCGTCCTCTGCTCTTTGTGATTTTTATTAATGACTTAGAGGAGGGGGCTGAAGGGTGGATCAGCAAATTTGCTGATGACACCAAGATTGGTGGAGTAGTGGATGAGGTGGAGGGCTGTTGTAGGCTGCAAAGAGACATAGATAGGATGCAAAGCTGGGCTGAAAAATGGCAGATGGAGTGTAACCCTAATAAATGTGAGGTGATTCATTCTGGTAGGACTAATTTAAATGTGGATTACAGGGTCAAAGGTAGGGTTCTGAAGACTGTGGAGGAACAGAGAGATCGTGGGGTCCATATCCACAGATCTCTAAAGGTTGCCACTCAAGTGGATAGAGCTGTGAAGAAGGCCTATAGTGTGTTAGCTTTTATTAACAGGGGGTTGGAGTTTAAGAGCCGTGGGGTTATGCTGCAACTGTACCGGACCTTGGTGAGACCACATTTGGAATATTGTGTGCAGTTCTGGTCACCTCACTATAAGAAGGATGTGGAAGTGCTGGAAAGAGTGCAGAAGAGATTTACCAGGATGCTGCCTGGTTTGGAGGGTAGGTCTTATGAGGAAAGGTTGACGGAGCTCGGGCTGTTCTCTCTGGAGCGGAGGAGGCTGAGGGGAGACATAATAGAGGTTTATAAAATGATGAAGGGGATAGATAGATTGAACGTTCAAAGACTATTTCCTCGGGTGGATGGAGCTATTACAAGGGGGCATAACTATAGGGTTCGTGGTGGGAGATATAGGAAGGATATCAGAGGTAGGTTCTTTACGCAGAGAGTGGTTGGGGTGTGGAATGGACTGCCTGCAGTGATAGTGGAGTCAAACACTTTAGGAACATTTGAGCGGTTATTGGATAGGCACATGGAGCACACCAGGATGATAGGGAGTGGGATAGCTTGATCTTAGTTTCAGATAAAGCTCGGCACAACATCGTGGGCCGAAGGGCCTGTTCTGTGCTGTACTGTTCTATGTTCTAACAGGGTGCTGGGGGAGAGGGGTTACTGAGTGACAGTGTGAGGGAGCTGGATTAACATCAGTTGAGATACAGTCAGTAACACAGGGTGCTGGGGGGAGAGGGATTACTGAGTGACAGTGTGAGGGAGCTGGATTAACAGCAGTGGAGATACAGTCAGTAACACAAGGTGCTGGGAGAGAGGGGTTACTGAGTGACAGTGTGAGGGAGCTGGATTAACATTAGTAGAGATACAGTCAGTAACACGGTGCTGGGGGAGAGGGGTTACTGAGTGACAGTGTGAGGGAGCTGGATTAACATCAGTAGAGATACAGTCAGTAACACGGTGCTGGGGGAGAGGGGTTACTGAGTGACAGTGTGAGGGAGCTGGATTAACATCAGTAGAGATACAGTCAGTGACACGGTGCTGGGGGAGAGGGGTTACTTAGAGTGACAGTGTGAGGGAGCTGGATTAACATCAGTACAGATACAGTCAGTAACACAGGGTGCTGGAGGGAGAGGGGTGACTGAGTGACAGTGTGAGGGAGCTGGATTAACACCAGTACAGATACAGTCAGTAACACAGGGTGCTGCGGGAGGGGGGTTACTGAGTGACAGTGTGAGGGAGCTGGATTAACATCAGTACAGATACAGTCAGTAACACAGGGTGCTGGGGGAGAGGGGTCACTGAGTGACAGTGTGAGGGAGCTGGATTTACATCAGTACAGATACAGTCAGTAACACAGGGCTGGGGGAGAGGGGTTACTGAGTGACAGTGTGAGGGAGCTGGATTAACACCAGTACAGATACAGTCAGTAACATGGTGCTGCGGGAGAGGGGTTACTGAGTGACAGTGTGAGGGAGCTGGATTAACATCAGTACAGATACAGTCAGTAACACAGGGTGCTGGGGGAGAGGGGTCACTGAGTGACAGTGTGAGGGAGCTGGATTAACATCAGTACAGATACACTCAGTAACACAGGGTGCTGGGGGAGAGGGGTTACTGAGTGACAGTGTGAGGGAGCTGGATTAACATCAGTACAGATACAGTCAGTAACACAGGGTGCTGGGGGAGAGGGGTTACTGAGTGTGAGGGAGCTGGATTAGCACAGATACAGTCAGTAACACAGGGTGTTGGAGGGGAGAGGGGTTCCTGAGTGACAGTGTGAGGGAGCTGGATTAACATCAGTAGAGATACAGTCAGTAACACGGGGCTGGGGGAGAGGGGTTACTGAGTGACAGTGTGAGGGAGCTGGATTAACATCAGTACAGATACAGTCAGTAACACGGGGCTGGGGGAGAGGGGATACTGAGTGACAGTGTGAGGGAGCTGGATTAACATCAGTAGAGATACAGTCAGTAACACAGGGTGCTGGGGGAGAGGGGTTACTGAGTGTGAGGGAGCTGGATTAGTACAGATACAGTCAGTAACACAGGGTGCTGGGGGAGAGGGGTTACTGAGTGACAGTGTGAGGGAGCTGGATTAACATCAGTAGAGATACAGTCAGTAACACGGGGCTGGGGGAGAGGGGTTACTGAGTGACAGTGTGAGGGAGCTGGATTAACATCAGTACAGATACAGTCAGTAACACGGGGCTGGGGGAGAGGGGATACTGAGTGACAGTGTGAGGGAGCTGGATTAACATCAGTACAGATACAGTCAGTAACACAGGGTGCTGGGGGAGAGGGGTTACTGAGTGTGAGGGAGCTGGATTAGTACAGATACAGTCAGTAACACAGGGTGCTGGGGGAGAGGGGTTACTGAGTGACAGTGTGAGGGTGCTGGATTAACATCAGTAGAGATACAGTCAGTAACACGGGGCTGGGGGAGAGGGGTTACTGAGTGACAGTGTGAGGGAGCTGGATTAACATCAGTACAGATACAGTCAGTAACACGGGGCTGGGGGAGAGGGGATACTGAGTGACAGTGTGAGGGAGCTGGATTAACATCAGTACAGATACAGTCAGTAACACAGGGTGCTGGGGGAGAGGGGTTACTGAGTGTGAGGGAGCTGGATTAACAGTAGTACAGATACAGTCAGTAACACAGGGTGCTGGGGGAGAGGGGTTACTGAGTGACAGTGTGAGGGAGCTGGATTAACATCAGTAGAGATACAGTCAGTAACACGGGGCTGGGGGAGAGGGGTTACTGAGTGACAGTGTGAGGGAGCTGGATTAACATCAGTACAGATACAGTCAGTAACACGGGGCTGGGGGAGAGGGGATACTGAGTGACAGTGTGAGGGAGCTGGATTAACATCTGTAGAGGTACAGTCAGTAACAAGGTGCTGGGGGAGAGAGGTTACTGAGTGACAGTGTGAGGGAGCTGGATTAACATCAGTACAGATACAGTCAGTAACACAGGGTTCTGGGGGAGAGGGGTTACTGAGTGTGAGGGAGCTGGATTATCATCAGGACAGATACAGTCAGTAACACGGTGCTGGGGGAGAGGGGTTACTGAGTGACAGTGTGAGGGAGCTGGATTAACACCAGTACAGATACAGTCAGTAACACAGGGTGCTGCGGGAGAGGGGTTACTGAGTGTGAGGGAGCTGGATGAACAGCAGTACAGATACAGTCAGTAACACAGGGTGCTGGGGGAGAGGGGTTACTGAGTGTGAGGGAGCTGGATTAACATCAGTACAGATACAGTCAGGAACACAGGATGCTGGGGGAGAGGGGTTACTGAGTGACAGTGTGAGGGAGCTGGATTAACATCAGTCCAGATACAGTCAGTAACACGGGGCTGGGGGAGAGGGGTTATTGAGTGACAGTGTGAGGGAGCTGAATTAACAGCAGTACAGATACAGTCAGTAACACAGGGTGCTGGGGGAGAGGGGTTACTGAGTGACAGTGTGAGGGAGCTGGATTAACATCAGTACAGATACAGTCAGTAACACAGGGTGCTGGGAGAGAGGGGTTACTGAGTGACAGTGTGAGGGAGCTGGATTAACATCAGTACAGATACAGTCAGTAGCACAGGGTGCTGGGGGAGAGGGGTTACTGAGTGACAGTGTGAGGGAGCTGGATTCACATCAGTAGAGATAGTCAGTAACACGGTGATGGGGGAGAGGGGTTACTGAGTGACAGTGTGAGGGAGCTGGATTAACATCAGTAGAGATGCAGTCAGTAACACAGGGTGCTGGGGGAGAGGGGTTACTGAGTGGGAGGGAGCTGGATTAACATCAGTACAGATACCGTCAGTAACACAGGGTGCTGGGGGAGAGGAATTACTGAGTGTGAGGGAGCTGGATTAACATCAGTACAGATACAGTCAGTAACACCGGGTGCTGGGGGAGAGGGGTTACTGAGTGTGAGGGAGCTGGATTAACATCAGTACAGATACAGTCAGTAACACAGGGTGCTGGGGGAGAGGGGTTACTGAGTGACAGCGTGAGGGAGCCGGATTGACATCAGTCGAGATACAGTCAGTAACACAGGGTGCTGGGGGAGAGGGGTTACTGAGTGTGAGGGAGCTGGATTAACATCAGTACAGATACAGTCAGTAACACAGGTGTTGGGGGGAGAGGGGTTACTGAGTGTGAGGGAGCTGGATTAACATCAGTACAGATACAGTCAGTAACACAGGGTGCTGCGGGAGAGGGGTTACTGAGTGACAGTGTGAGGGAGCTGGATTAACATCAGTACAGATACAGTCAGTAGCACGGTGCTGGGGGGAGAGGGGTTACTGAGTGACAGTGTGAGGGAGCTGGATTAACATCAGTAGAGATACAGTCAGTAACACGGGGTGCTGGGGGAGAGGGGTTACTGAGTTACAGTGTGAGGGAGCTGGATTAACATCAGTAGTGATACAGTCAGTAACACGGGGTGCTGGGGGAGAGGGGTTACTGAGTGACAATGTGAGGGAGCTGGATTAACATCAGTAGAGATACAGTCAGTAACACGGGGCTTGGGGAGAAGGGTTACTGAGTGACAGTGTGAGGGAGCTGGATTAACATCAGTACAGATACAGTCAGTAACACAGGGTGCTGGAGGGAGAGGGGTTACTGAGTGACAGTGTGAGGGAGCTGGATTAACATCAGTACAGATACAGTCAGTAACACAGGGCTGGGGGAGAGGGGTTGCTGAGTGACAGTGTGAGGGAGCTGGATTAACACCAGTACAGATACAGTCAGTAACATGGTGCTGGGGGAGAGGGGTTACTGAGTGACAGTGTGAGGGAGCTGGATTAACATCAGTCCAGATACAGTCAGTAACACCGGGTGCTGGAGGGAGAGGGGTTACTGAGTGACAGTGTGAGGGAGCTGGATTAACATCAGTAGAGATACAGTCAGTAACACAGGGTGCTGGGGGGAGAGGGGTTACTGAGTGACAGTGTGAGGGAGCTGGATTAACATCAGTACAGATACAGTCAGTAACACAGGGTGCTGGGGGAGAGGGGTTACTGAGTGACAATGTGAGGGAGCTGGATTAACATCAGTACAGATACAGTCAGTAACACACTGTGCTGGGGGAGAGGGGTTACTGAGAGACTGTGTGAGGGAGCTGGATTAACATCAGTAGAGATACAGTCAGTAACACAGGGTGTTGGGCGGAGAGGAGTTACTGAGTGACAGTGTGAGGGAGCTGGATTAACACCAGTAGAGATACAGTCAGTAACACAGGGTGCTGGGGGAGAGGGGTTACTGAGTGTGAGGGAGCTGGATTAACATCAGTACAGATACAGTCAGTAACACAGGGTGCTGGGGGAGAGGGGTTACTGAGTGACAGTGTGAGGGAGCTGGATTAACATCAGTACAGATACAGTCAGTAACACAGGGTGCTGGGAGAGAGGGGTTACTGAGTGACAGTGTGAGGGAGCTGGATTAACATCAGTACAGATACAGTCAGTAGCACAGGGTGCTGGGGGAGAGGGGTTACTGAGTGACAGTGTGAGGGAGCTGGATTAACATCAGTAGAGATACAGTCAGTAACACAGGGTGATGGGGGAGAGGGGTTACTGAGTGACAGTGTGAGGGAGCTGGATTAACATCAGTAGAGATGCAGTCAGTAACACAGGGTGCTGGGGGAGAGGGGTTACTGAGTGGGAGGGAGCTGGATTAACATCAGTACAGATACCGTCAGTAACACAGGGTGCTGGGGGAGAGGAATTACTGAGTGTGAGGGAGCTGGATTAACATCAGTACAGATACAGTCAGTAACACCGGGTGCTGGGGGAGAGGGGTTACTGAGTGTGAGGGAGCTGGATTAACATCAGTACAGATACAGTCAGTAACACAGGGTGCTGGGGGAGAGGGGTTACTGAGTGACAGCGTGAGGGAGCCGGATTGACATCAGTCGAGATACAGTCAGTAACACAGGGTGCTGGGGGAGAGGGGTTACTGAGTGTGAGGGAGCTGGATTAACATCAGTACAGATACAGTCAGTAACACAGGTGTTGGGGGGAGAGGGGTTACTGAGTGTGAGGGAGCTGGATTAACATCAGTAGAGATACAGTCAGTAACACGGGGTGCTGGGGGAGAGGGGTTACTGAGTTACAGTGTGAGGGAGCTGGATTAACATCAGTAGTGATACAGTCAGTAACACGGGGTGCTGGGGGAGAGGGGTTACTGAGTGACAATGTGAGGGAGCTGGATTAACATCAGTACAGATACAGTCAGTAACACGGGGCTTGGGGAGAAGGGTTACTGAGTGACAGTGTGAGGGAGCTGGATTAACATCAGTACAGATACAGTCAGTAACACAGGGTGCTGGAGGGAGAGGGGTTACTGAGTGACAGTGTGAGGGAGCTGGATTAACATCAGTCCAGATACAGTCAGTAACACAGGGTGCTGGGGGAGAGGGGTCACTGAGTGACAGTGTGAGGGAGCTGGATTTACATCAGTACAGATACAGTCAGTAACACAGGGCTGGGGGAGAGGGGTTGCTGAGTGACAGTGTGTGGGAGCTGGATTAACACCAGTACAGATACAGTCAGTAACATGGTGCTGGGGGAGAGGGGTTACTGAGTGACAGTGTGAGGGAGCTGGATTAACATCAGTACAGATACAGTCAGTAACACAGGGTGCTGGAGGGAGAGGGGTTACTGAGTGACAGTGTGAGGGAGCTGGATTAACATCAGTAGAGATACAGTCAGTAACACAGGGTGCTGGGGGGAGAGGGGTTACTGAGTGACAGTGTGAGGGAGCTGGATTAACATCAGTACAGATACAGTCAGTAACACAGGGTGCTGGGGGAGAGGGGTTACTGAGTGACAATGTGAGGGAGCTGGATTAACATCAGTACAGATACAGTCAGTAACACACTGTGCTGGGGGAGAGGGGTTACTGAGAGACTGTGTGAGGGAGCTGGATTAACATCAGTAGAGATACAGTCAGTAACACAGGGTGTTGGGCGGAGAGGAGTTACTGAGTGACAGTGTGAGGGAGCTGGATTAACACCAGTACAGATACAGTCAGTAACACAGGGTGCTGGGGGAGAGGGGTTACTGAGTGACAGTGTGAGGGAGCTGGATTAACATCAGTACAGATACAGTCAGTGACAGCATCCCAGGATGCTGGCAGTTTTGAATAAACTGAAGGTCGATTGGGATAGAGGGAAAGTTGGCCGATTGGATAGGGAACTGGCTGCCTGATCGAAGACAGAGGGTGGTGGTGAATGGAAAATTTTCGGATTGGAGGCAGGTTGCTAGCGGAGTGCCGCAGGGATCAGTGCTTCGTCCTCTGCTCTTTGTGATTTTTATTAATGACTTAGAGGAGGGGGCTGAAGGGTGGATCAGCAAATTTGCTGATGACACCAAGATTGGTGGAGTAGTGGATGAGGTGGAGGGCTGTTGTAGGCTGCAAAGAGACATAGATAGGATGCAAAGCTGGGCTGAAAAATGGCAGATGGAGTGTAACCCTAATAAATGTGAGGTGATTCATTCTGGTAGGACTAATTTAAATGTGGATTACAGGGTCAAAGGTAGGGTTCTGAAGACTGTGGAGGAACAGAGAGATCGTGGGGTCCATATCCACAGATCTCTAAAGGTTGCCACTCAAGTGGATAGAGCTGTGAAGAAGGCCTATAGTGTGTTAGCTTTTATTAACAGGGGGTTGGAGTTTAAGAGCCGTGGGGTTATGCTGCAACTGTACCGGACCTTGGTGAGACCACATTTGGAATATTGTGTGCAGTTCTGGTCACCTCACTATAAGAAGGATGTGGAAGTGCTGGAAAGAGTGCAGAAGAGATTTACCAGGATGCTGCCTGGTTTGGAGGGTAGGTCTTATGAGGAAAGGTTGACGGAGCTCGGGCTGTTCTCTCTGGAGCGGAGGAGGCTGAGGGGAGACATAATAGAGGTTTATAAAATGATGAAGGGGATAGATAGATTGAACGTTCAAAGACTATTTCCTCGGGTGGATGGAGCTATTACAAGGGGGCATAACTATAGGGTTCGTGGTGGGAGATATAGGAAGGATATCAGAGGTAGGTTCTTTACGCAGAGAGTGGTTGGGGTGTGGAATGGACTGCCTGCAGTGATAGTGGAGTCAAACACTTTAGGAACATTTGAGCGGTTATTGGATAGGCACATGGAGCACACCAGGATGATAGGGAGTGGGATAGCTTGATCTTAGTTTCAGATAAAGCTCGGCACAACATCGTGGGCCGAAGGGCCTGTTCTGTGCTGTACTGTTCTATGTTCTAACAGGGTGCTGGGGGAGAGGGGTTACTGAGTGACAGTGTGAGGGAGCTGGATTAACATCAGTTGAGATACAGTCAGTAACACAGGGTGCTGGGGGGAGAGGGGTTACTGAGTGACAGTGTGAGGGAGCTGGATTAACATCAGTAGAGATACAGTCAGTAACACGGTGCTGGGGGAGAGGGGTTACTGAGTGACAGTGTGAGGGAGCTGGATTAACATCAGTAGAGATACAGTCAGTGACACGGTGCTGGGGGAGAGGGGTTACTTAGAGTGACAGTGTGAGGGAGCTGGATTAACATCAGTACAGATACAGTCAGTAACACAGGGTGCTGGAGGGAGAGGGGTGACTGAGTGACAGTGTGAGGGAGCTGGATTAACACCAGTACAGATACAGTCAGTAACACAGGGTGCTGCGGGAGGGGGGTTACTGAGTGACAGTGTGAGGGAGCTGGATTAACATCAGTACAGATACAGTCAGTAACACAGGGTGCTGGGGGAGAGGGGTCACTGAGTGACAGTGTGAGGGAGCTGGATTTACATCAGTACAGATACAGTCAGTAACACAGGGCTGGGGGAGAGGGGTTACTGAGTGACAGTGTGAGGGAGCTGGATTAACACCAGTACAGATACAGTCAGTAACATGGTGCTGCGGGAGAGGGGTTACTGAGTGACAGTGTGAGGGAGCTGGATTAACATCAGTACAGATACAGTCAGTAACACAGGGTGCTGGGGGAGAGGGGTCACTGAGTGACAGTGTGAGGGAGCTGGATTAACATCAGTACAGATACACTCAGTAACACAGGGTGCTGGGGGAGAGGGGTTACTGAGTGACAGTGTGAGGGAGCTGGATTAACATCAGTACAGATACAGTCAGTAACACAGGGTGCTGGGGGAGAGGGGTTACTGAGTGTGAGGGAGCTGGATTAGCACAGATACAGTCAGTAACACAGGGTGCTGGAGGGGAGAGGGGTTCCTGAGTGACAGTGTGAGGGAGCTGGATTAACATCAGTAGAGATACAGTCAGTAACACGGGGCTGGGGGAGAGGGGTTACTGAGTGACAGTGTGAGGGAGCTGGATTAACATCAGTACAGATACAGTCAGTAACACGGGGCTGGGGGAGAGGGGATACTGAGTGACAGTGTGAGGGAGCTGGATTAACATCAGTAGAGATACAGTCAGTAACACAGGGTGCTGGGGGAGAGGGGTTACTGAGTGTGAGGGAGCTGGATTAGTACAGATACAGTCAGTAACACAGGGTGCTGGGGGAGAGGGGTTACTGAGTGACAGTGTGAGGGAGCTGGATTAACATCAGTAGAGATACAGTCAGTAACACGGGGCTGGGGGAGAGGGGTTACTGAGTGACAGTGTGAGGGAGCTGGATTAACATCAGTACAGATACAGTCAGTAACACGGGGCTGGGGGAGAGGGGATACTGAGTGACAGTGTGAGGGAGCTGGATTAACATCAGTACAGATACAGTCAGTAACACAGGGTGCTGGGGGAGAGGGGTTACTGAGTGTGAGGGAGCTGGATTAGTACAGATACAGTCAGTAACACAGGGTGCTGGGGGAGAGGGGTTACTGAGTGACAGTGTGAGGGTGCTGGATTAACATCAGTAGAGATACAGTCAGTAACACGGGGCTGGGGGAGAGGGGTTACTGAGTGACAGTGTGAGGGAGCTGGATTAACATCAGTACAGATACAGTCAGTAACACGGGGCTGGGGGAGAGGGGATACTGAGTGACAGTGTGAGGGAGCTGGATTAACATCAGTACAGATACAGTCAGTAACACAGGGTGCTGGGGGAGAGGGGTTACTGAGTGTGAGGGAGCTGGATTAACAGTAGTACAGATACAGTCAGTAACACAGGGTGCTGGGGGAGAGGGGTTACTGAGTGACAGTGTGAGGGAGCTGGATTAACATCAGTAGAGATACAGTCAGTAACACGGGGCTGGGGGAGAGGGGTTACTGAGTGACAGTGTGAGGGAGCTGGATTAACATCAGTACAGATACAGTCAGTAACACGGGGCTGGGGGAGAGGGGATACTGAGTGACAGTGTGAGGGAGCTGGATTAACATCTGTAGAGGTACAGTCAGTAACAAGGTGCTGGGGGAGAGAGGTTACTGAGTGACAGTGTGAGGGAGCTGGATTAACATCAGTACAGATACAGTCAGTAACACAGGGTTCTGGGGAAGAGGGGTTACTGAGTGTGAGGGAGCTGGATTATCATCAGGACAGATACAGTCAGTAACACGGTGCTGGGGGAGAGGGGTTACTGAGTGACAGTGTGAGGGAGCTGGATTAACACCAGTACAGATACAGTCAGTAACACAGGGTGCTGCGGGAGAGGGGTTACTGAGTGTGAGGGAGCTGGATGAACAGCAGTACAGATACAGTCAGTAACACAGGGTGCTGGGGGAGAGGGGTTACTGAGTGACAGTGTGAGGGAGCTGGATTTACATCAGTACAGATACAGTCAGTAACACAGGGTGCTGGGGGAGAGGGGTTACTGAGTGTGAGGGAGCTGGATTAACATCAGTACAGATACAGTCAGGAACACAGGATGCTGGGGGAGAGGGGTTACTGAGTGACAGTGTGAGGGAGCTGGATTAACATCAGTCCAGATACAGTCAGTAACACGGGGCTGGGGGAGAGGGGTTATTGAGTGACAGTGTGAGGGAGCTGAATTAACAGCAGTACAGATACAGTCAGTAACACAGGGTGCTGGGGGAGAGGGGTTACTGAGTGACAGTGTGAGGGAGCTGGATTAACATCAGTACAGATACAGTCAGTAACACAGGGTGCTGGGAGAGAGGGGTTACTGAGTGACAGTGTGAGGGAGCTGGATTAACATCAGTACAGATACAGTCAGTAGCACAGGGTGCTGGGGGAGAGGGGTTACTGAGTGACAGTGTGAGGGAGCTGGATTCACATCAGTAGAGATAGTCAGTAACACGGTGATGGGGGAGAGGGGTTACTGAGTGACAGTGTGAGGGAGCTGGATTAACATCAGTAGAGATGCAGTCAGTAACACAGGGTGCTGGGGGAGAGGGGTTACTGAGTGGGAGGGAGCTGGATTAACATCAGTACAGATACCGTCAGTAACACAGGGTGCTGGGGGAGAGGAATTACTGAGTGTGAGGGAGCTGGATTAACATCAGTACAGATACAGTCAGTAACACCGGGTGCTGGGGGAGAGGGGTTACTGAGTGTGAGGGAGCTGGATTAACATCAGTACAGATACAGTCAGTAACACAGGGTGCTGGGGGAGAGGGGTTACTGAGTGACAGCGTGAGGGAGCCGGATTGACATCAGTCGAGATACAGTCAGTAACACAGGGTGCTGGGGGAGAGGGGTTACTGAGTGTGAGGGAGCTGGATTAACATCAGTACAGATACAGTCAGTAACACAGGTGTTGGGGGGAGAGGGGTTACTGAGTGTGAGGGAGCTGGATTAACATCAGTACAGATACAGTCAGTAACACAGGGTGCTGCGGGAGAGGGGTTACTGAGTGACAGTGTGAGGGAGCTGGATTAACATCAGTACAGATACAGTCAGTAACACGGGGTGCTGGGGGAGAGGGGTTACTGAGTTACAGTGTGAGGGAGCTGGATTAACATCAGTAGTGATACAGTCAGTAACACGGGGTGCTGGGGGAGAGGGGTTACTGAGTGACAATGTGAGGGAGCTGGATTAACATCAGTAGAGATACAGTCAGTAACACGGGGCTTGGGGAGAAGGGTTACTGAGTGACAGTGTGAGGGAGCTGGATTAACATCAGTACAGATACAGTCAGTAACACAGGGTGCTGGAGGGAGAGGGGTTACTGAGTGACAGTGTGAGGGAGCTGGATTAACATCAGTACAGATACAGTCAGTAACACAGGGCTGGGGGAGAGGGGTTGCTGAGTGACAGTGTGAGGGAGCTGGATTAACACCAGTACAGATACAGTCAGTAACATGGTGCTGGGGGAGAGGGGTTACTGAGTGACAGTGTGAGGGAGCTGGATTAACATCAGTCCAGATACAGTCAGTAACACCGGGTGCTGGAGGGAGAGGGGTTACTGAGTGACAGTGTGAGGGAGCTGGATTAACATCAGTAGAGATACAGTCAGTAACACAGGGTGCTGGGGGGAGAGGGGTTACTGAGTGACAGTGTGAGGGAGCTGGATTAACATCAGTACAGATACAGTCAGTAACACAGGGTGCTGGGGGAGAGGGGTTACTGAGTGACAATGTGAGGGAGCTGGATTAACATCAGTACAGATACAGTCAGTAACACACTGTGCTGGGGGAGAGGGGTTACTGAGAGACTGTGTGAGGGAGCTGGATTAACATCAGTAGAGATACAGTCAGTAACACAGGGTGTTGGGCGGAGAGGAGTTACTGAGTGACAGTGTGAGGGAGCTGGATTAACACCAGTAGAGATACAGTCAGTAACACAGGGTGCTGGGGGAGAGGGGTTACTGAGTGTGAGGGAGCTGGATTAACATCAGTACAGATACAGTCAGTAACACAGGGTGCTGGGGGAGAGGGGTTACTGAGTGACAGTGTGAGGGAGCTGGATTAACATCAGTACAGATACAGTCAGTAACACAGGGTGCTGGGAGAGAGGGGTTACTGAGTGACAGTGTGAGGGAGCTGGATTAACATCAGTACAGATACAGTCAGTAGCACAGGGTGCTGGGGGAGAGGGGTTACTGAGTGACAGTGTGAGGGAGCTGGATTAACATCAGTAGAGATACAGTCAGTAACACAGGGTGATGGGGGAGAGGGGTTACTGAGTGACAGTGTGAGGGAGCTGGATTAACATCAGTAGAGATGCAGTCAGTAACACAGGGTGCTGGGGGAGAGGGGTTACTGAGTGGGAGGGAGCTGGATTAACATCAGTACAGATACCGTCAGTAACACAGGGTGCTGGGGGAGAGGAATTACTGAGTGTGAGGGAGCTGGATTAACATCAGTACAGATACAGTCAGTAACACCGGGTGCTGGGGGAGAGGGGTTACTGAGTGTGAGGGAGCTGGATTAACATCAGTACAGATACAGTCAGTAACACAGGGTGCTGGGGGAGAGGGGTTACTGAGTGACAGCGTGAGGGAGCCGGATTGACATCAGTCGAGATACAGTCAGTAACACAGGGTGCTGGGGGAGAGGGGTTACTGAGTGTGAGGGAGCTGGATTAACATCAGTACAGATACAGTCAGTAACACAGGTGTTGGGGGGAGAGGGGTTACTGAGTGTGAGGGAGCTGGATTAACATCAGTAGAGATACAGTCAGTAACACGGGGTGCTGGGGGAGAGGGGTTACTGAGTTACAGTGTGAGGGAGCTGGATTAACATCAGTAGTGATACAGTCAGTAACACGGGGTGCTGGGGGAGAGGGGTTACTGAGTGACAATGTGAGGGAGCTGGATTAACATCAGTACAGATACAGTCAGTAACACGGGGCTTGGGGAGAAGGGTTACTGAGTGACAGTGTGAGGGAGCTGGATTAACATCAGTACAGATACAGTCAGTAACACAGGGTGCTGGAGGGAGAGGGGTTACTGAGTGACAGTGTGAGGGAGCTGGATTAACATCAGTCCAGATACAGTCAGTAACACAGGGTGCTGGGGGAGAGGGGGCACTGAGTGACAGTGTGAGGGAGCTGGATTTACATCAGTACAGATACAGTCAGTAACACAGGGCTGGGGGAGAGGGGTTGCTGAGTGACAGTGTGTGGGAGCTGGATTAACACCAGTACAGATACAGTCAGTAACACAGGGTGCTGGGGGGAGAGGGGTTACTGAGTGACAGTGTGAGGGAGCTGGATTAACATCAGTACAGATACAGTCAGTAACACAGGGTGCTGGGGGAGAGGGGTTACTGAGTGACAATGTGAGGGAGCTGGATTAACATCTGTACAGATACAGTCAGTAACACACTGTGCTGGGGGAGAGGGGTTACTGAGAGACTGTGTGAGGGAGCTGGATTAACATCAGTAGAGATACAGTCAGTAACACAGGGTGTTGGGCGGAGAGGAGTTACTGAGTGACAGTGTGAGGGAGCTGGATTAACACCAGTACAGATACAGTCAGTAACACAGGGTGCTGGGGGAGAGGGGTTACTGAGTGACAGTGTGAGGGAGCTGGATTAACATCAGTACAGATACAGTCAGTGACAGCATCCCAGGATGCTGGCAGTTTTGAATAAACTGAAGGTCGATTGGGATGGAGGGAAAGTTGGCCGATTGGATAGGGAACTGGCTGCCTGATCGAAGACAGAGGGTGGTGGTGAATGGAAAATTTTCGGATTGGAGGCAGGTTGCTAGCGGAGTGCCGCAGGGATCAGTGCTTCGTCCTCTGCTCTTTGTGATTTTTATTAATGACTTAGAGGAGGGGGCTGAAGGGTGGATCAGCAAATTTGCTGATGACACCAAGATTGGTGGAGTAGTGGATGAGGTGGAGGGCTGTTGTAGGCTGCAAAGAGACATAGATAGGATGCAAAGCTGGGCTGAAAAATGGCAGATGGAGTTTAACCCTGATAAATGTGAGGTGATTCATTCTGGTAGGACTAATTTAAATGTGGATTACAGGGTCAAAGGTAGGGTTCTGAAGACTGTGGAGGAACAGAGAGATCGTGGGGTCCATATCCACAGATCTCTAAAGGTTGCCACTCAAGTGGATAGAGCTGTGAAGAAGGCCTATAGTGTGTTAGCTTTTATTAACAGGGGGTTGGAGTTTAAGAGCCGTGGGGTTATGCTGCAACTGTACCGGACCTTGGTGAGACCACATTTGGAATATTGTGTGCAGTTCTGGTCACCTCACTATAAGAAGGATGTGGAAGTGCTGGAAAGAGTGCAGAAGAGATTTACCAGGATGCTGCCTGGTTTGGAGGGTAGGTCATATGAGGAAAGGTTGACGGAGCTCGGGCTGTTCTCTCTGGAGCGGAGGAGGCTGAGGGGAGACATAATAGAGGTTTATAAAATGATGAAGGGGATAGATAGAGTGAACGTTCAAAGACTATTTCCTCGGGTGGATGGAGCTATTACAAGGGGGCATAACTATAGGGTTCGTGGTGGGAGATATAGGAAGGATATCAGAGGTAGGTTCTTTACGCAGAGAGTGGTTGGGGTGTGGAATGGACTGCCTGCAGTGATAGTGGAGTCAAACACTTTAGGAACATTTGAGCGGTTATTGGATAGGCACATGGAGCACACCAGGATGATAGGGAGTGGGATAGCTTGATCTTAGTTTCAGATAAAGCTCGGCACAACATCGTGGGCCGAAGGGCCTGTTCTGTGCTGTACTGTTCTATGTTCTATGTTCTAACAGGGTGCTGGGGGAGAGGGGTTACTGAGTGACAGTGTGAGGGAGCTGGATTAACATCAGTTGAGATACAGTCAGTAACACAGGGTGCTGGGGGGAGAGGGGTTACTGAGTGACAGTGTGAGGGAGCTGGATTAACAGCAGTGGAGATACAGTCAGTAACACAAGGTGCTGGGAGAGAGGGGTTACTGAGTGACAGTGTGAGGGAGCTGGATTAACATTAGTAGAGATACAGTCAGTAACACGGTGCTGGGGGAGAGGGGTTACTGAGTGACAGTGTGAGGGAGCTGGATTAACATCAGTAGAGATACAGTCAGTGACACAGGGTGCTGGAGGGAGAGGGGTGACTGAGTGACAGTGTGAGGGATCTGGATTAACATCAGTACAGATAGTCAGTAACACAGGGTGCTGGGGGAGAGGGGTTACTGAGTGACAGTGTGAGGGAGCTGGATTAACATCAGTACAGATACAGTCAGTAACACAGGGTGCTGGGGGAGAGGGGTCACTGAGTGACAGTGTGAGGGAGCTGGATTTACATCAGTACAGATACAGTCAGTAACACAGGGCTGGGGGAGAGGGGTTACTGAGTGACAGTGTGAGGGAGCTGGATTAACACCAGTACAGATACAGTCAGTAACATGGTGCTGGGGGAGAGGGGTTACTGAGTGACAGTGTGAGGGAGCTGGATTAACATCAGTACAGATACAGTCAGTAACACAGGGTGCTGGGGGAGAGGGGTTACTGAGTGACAGTGTGAGGGAGCTGGATTAACATCAGTACAGATACAGTCAGTAACACAGGGTGCTGGGGGAGAGGGGTTACTGAGTGACAGTGTGAGGGAGCTGGATTAACATCAGTACAGATACAGTCAGTAACACAGGGTGCTGGGGGAGAGGGGTTACTGCGTGACAGTGTGAGGGAGCTGGATTAACATCAGTACAGATACAGTCAGTAACACAGGGTGCTGGGGGAGAGGGGTTGCTGAGTAACAGTGTGAGGGAGCTGGATTAACATCAGTACAGATACAGTCAGTAACACAGGGTGCTGGGGGGAGAGGGGTTGCTGAGTGGCAGTGTGAGGGAGCTGGATTAACATCAGTACAGATACAGTCAGTAACACAGGGTGCTGGGGGAGAGGGGTTACTGAGTGACAGTGTGAGGGAGCTGGATTAACATCAGTACAGATACAGTCAGTAACACAGGGTGCTGGGGGAGAGGGGTTACTGAGTGACAGTGTGAGGGAGCTGGATTAACATCAGTACAGATACAGTCAGTAACACAGGGTGCTGGGGGAGAGGGGTTACTGAGTGACAGTGTGAGGGAGCTGGATTAACATCAGTACAGATACAGTCAGTAACACGGTGCTGGGGGAGAGGGGTTACTGAGTGACAGTTTGAGGGAGCTGGATTAACATCAGTACAGATACAGTCAGTAACACGGTGCTGGGGGAGAGGGGTTACTGAGTGACAGTGTGAGGGAGCTGGATTAACATCAGTACAGATACAGTCAGTAACACAGGGTGCTGGGGGAGAGGGGTTACTGAGTAACAGTGTGAGGGAGCTGGATTAACATCAGTAGAGATACAGTCAGTAACACAGGGTGCTGGGGGGAGAGGGGTTACTGAGTGACAGTGTGAGGGAGCTGGATTAACATCAGTACAGATACAGTCAGTAACACAGGGTGCTGGGGGGAGAGGGGTTACTGAGTGACAGTGTGAGGGAGCTGGATTAACATCAGTACAGATACAGTCAGTAACACGGTGCTGGGGGAGAGGGGTCACTGAGAGACAGTGTGAGGGAGCTGGATTAACATCAGTACAGATACAGTCAGTAACACAGGGTGCTGGGGGAGAGGCGTTACTGAGTGACAGTGTGAGGGAGCTAGATTAACATCAGTACCGATACAGTCAGTAACACGGTGCTGGGGGGGAAGAGGGGTTACTGAGTGACAGTGTGAGGGAGCTGGATTAACATCAGTAGAGATACAGTCAGTAACACAGGGTGCTGGGGGAGAGGGGTTACTGAGTGACAGTGTGAGGGAGCTGGATTAACATCAGTACAGATACAGTCAGTAGCACAGGGTGCTGGGGGAGAGGAGTTACTGAGTGACAGTGTGAGGGAGCTGGATTAACATCAGTACAGATACAGTCAGTAACACAGGGTGCTGGGGGAGAGGGGTTACTGAGTGACAGTGTGAGGGAGCTGGATTAGAACATAGAACATTACAGCGCAGAACAGGCCCTTCGGCCCACGATGTTGCACCGACCAGTTAAAAAAAAAAACTGTGACCCTCCAACCTAAACCAATTTCTTTTCGTCCATGAACCTATCTACGGATCTCTTAAACGCCCCCAAACTAGGCGCATTTACAACTGATGCTGGCAGGGCATTCCAATCCCTCACCACCCTCTGGGTAAAGAACCTACCCCTGACATCGGTTCTATAACTACCCCCCCTCAATTTAAAGCCATGCCCCCTCGTGCTGGATTTCTCCATCAGAGGAAAAAGGCTATCACTATCCACCCTATCTAAACCTCTAATCATCTTATATGTTTCAATAAGATCCCCTCTTAGCCGCCGCCTTTCCAGCGAAAACAATCCCAAATCCCTCAGCCTCTCCTCATAGGATCTCCCCTCCATACCAGGCAACATCCTGGTAAACCTCCTCTGCACCCTCTCCAAAGCCTCCACATCCTTCCTGTAATGTGGGGACCAGAACTGCACACAGTACTCCAAGTGCGGCCGCACCAGAGTTGTGTACAGTTGCAACATAACGCTACGACTCCTAAATTCAATCCCCCTGCCAATAAACGCCAAGACACCATATGCCTTCTTAACAATCTTATCTACTTGATTCCCAACTTTCAGGGATCTATGCACACATACACCTAGATCCCTCTGCTCCTCCACACTATTCAAAGTCCTCCCGTTAGCCCTATACTCAACACATCTGTTATTCCTACCAAAGTGAATTACCTCACACTTCTCCGCATTAAACTCCATCCGCCACCTCTCGGCCCAACTTTGCAACCTGTCTAAGTCTTCCTGCAAACTACGACACCCTTCCTCACTGTCTACCACACCACCGACTTTGGTGTCATCAGCAAATTTGCCATTCCACCCAACTATACCCTCATCCAGATCATTAATAAATATTACAAACAGCAGTGGCCCCAAAACAGATCCCTGAGGTACACCACTTGTAACCGCACTCCATGATGAATATTTACTATCAACCACCACCCTCTGTTTCCTATCCGCTAGCCAATTCCTGATCCAATTTCCTAGATCACCCCCAATCCCATACATCTGCATTTTCTGCAGAAGCCTACCATGGTGAACCTTATCAAACGCCTTACTAAAATCCATATATACCACGTCCACTGCCTTGCCCCCATCCACCTCCTTGGTCACTTTCTCAAAAAACTCAATAAGGTTAGTAAGGCACGACCTACCTGCCACAAAACCATGCTGACTATCACCTATCAATTCATTACTCTCCAAATAACTATAAATCCTATCCCTTATAATTTTTTCCAACATCTTGCCGACAACAGAAGTGAGACTCACCGGTCTATAATTCCCGGGGAAGTCTCTGTTCCCCTTCTTAAACAATGGGACAACATTCGCTAACCTCCAATCTTCTGGTACTATACCAGAGGCCAACGACGACCTGAAGATCAGAGCCAGAGGCTCTGCAATCACTTCTCTTGCCTCCCAGAGAATCCTTGGATAACATCAGTACAGATACAGTCAGTAACACAGGGTGCTGGGGGAGAGGGGTTACTGAGTGACAGTGTGAGGGAGCTGGATTAACATCAGTACAGATACAGTCAGTAACACAGGGTGCTGGGGGGAGGGGTTACTGAGTGACAGTGTGAGGGAGCTGGATTAACATCAGTAGAGATACAGTCAGTAACACAGGGTGCTGGGGGGAGGGGTTACTGAGTGACAGTGTGAGGGAGCTGGATTAACATCAGTAGAGATACAGTCAGTAACACAGGGTGCTGGGGAGAGAGGGGTCACTGAGTGACAGTGTGAGGGAGCTGGATTAACATCAGTACAGATACAGTCAGTAACACAGGGTGCTGGGAGAGAGGGGTTACTGAGTGACAGTGTGAGGGAGCTGGATTAACATCAGTAGAGATACAGTCAGTAACACAGGGTGCTGGGGGGAGGGGTTACTGAGTGACAGTGTGAGGGAGCTGGATTAACATCAGTACAGATACAGTCAGTAACACAGGGTGCTGGGGAGAGAGGGGTCACTGAGTGACAGTGTGAGGGAGCTGGATTAACATCAGTACAGATACAGTCAGTAACACAGGGTGCTGGGAGAGAGGGGTTACTGAGTGACAGTGTGAGGGAGCTGGATTAATATCAGTACAGATACAGTCAGTAACACAGGGTGCTGGGGGGAGAGGCGTTACTGAGTGACAGTGTGAGGGAGCTGGATTAACATCAGTACAGATACAGTCAGTAACACAGGGTGCTGGGGGGAGAGGGGTTACTGAGTGACAGTGTGAGGGAGCTGGATTAATATCAGTACAGATACAGTCAGTAACACAGGGTGCTGGGGGGAGAGGCGTTACTGAGTGACAGTGTGAGGGAGCTGGATTAATATCAGTACAGATACAGTCAGTAACACAGGGTGCTGGGGGAGAGGGGTTACTGAGTGACAGTGTGAGGGAGCTGGATTAACATCAGTACAGATACAGTCAGTAACACAGGGTGCTGGGGGGGAGGGGTTACTGAGTGACAGTGTGAGGGAGCTGGATTAACATCAGTACAGATACAGTCAGTAACACGGTGCTGGGGGAGAGGGGTTACTGAGTGACAGTGTGAGGGAGCTGTATTAACATCAGTAGAGACACAGTCAGTAACACAGGGTGCTGGGGGAGAGGGGTTACTGAGTGACAGTGTGAGGGAGCTGTATTAACATCAGTTGAAGTGCCCTGAGCCTGACTCTCCCGTCTGTCTCCCATTCTCCAGCCGATCTCCGAGACGGATTCAGAAGAAGAAACCGTACAAATACTGGGATGTTCCGCCGCCCGGATTCGAACACATCACCCCCATGCAGTACAAAGCCATGCAAGGTGAGATGCATCGAGCCCCTCGGTGACTTTACAATCCCACGCCCCCCCATCAATCCTCCCCATGTGACACAGGAACAGGAGGAGGCCATTCAGCCCCTCGAGCCTGTTACACAGGAACAGGAGGAGGCCATTCAGCCCCTCGAGTCTGTTACACAGGAACAGGAGGAGGCCATTCAGCCCCTCGAGCCTGTTACACAGGAACAGGAGGAGGCCATTCAGCCCCTCGAGTCTGTTACACAGGAACAGGAGGAGGCCATTCAGCCCCTCGAGTCTGTTACACAGGAACAGGAGGAGGCCATTCAGCCCCTCGAGCCTGTTACACAGGAACAGGAGGAGGGCCATTCAGCCCCTCGAGCCTGTTACACAGGAACAGGAGGAGGCCATTCAGCCCCTCAAACCTGTTTCACAGGAACAGGAGGAGGCCATTCAGCCCCTCGAGTCTGTTACACAGGAACAGGAGGAGGCCATTCAGCCCCTCGAGCCTGTTACAGAGGAACAGGAGGAGGCCATTCAGCCCCTCCAGCCTGTTACACAGGAACAGGAGGAGGCCATTCAGCACCTCGAGTCTGTTACACAGGAACAGGAGGAGGCCATTCAGCCCCTCGAGCCTGTTATACAGGAACAGGAGGAGGCCATTCAGCCCCTCGAGCCTGTTACACAGGAACAGGAGGAGGCCATTCAGCCCCTTAAGTCTGTTACACAGGAGGAGGCCATTCAGCCCCTCGAGCCTGTTACACAGGAACAGGAGGAGGCCATTCAGCCCCTCAAACCTGTTACACAGGAAAAGGAGGAGGCCATTCAGCCCCTCGATCCTGTTACGCAGGAACAGGAGGAGGCCATTCAGCCCCTCAAACCTGTTACACAGGAACAGGAGGAGGCCATTCAGCCCCTCGAGCCTGTGACTCGGTTGAGATTTTCTTCCACGTGTCTAATCTTTTTTTATTTGTTTCTCCTTCTCTTGTCTCCTTCGGTTTTCCTTTTTCTAAAGCGGCAGGTCAAATTCCAGCCACCGCACTACTGCCCACAGTCACCCCTGACGGTTTGGCAGTCACCCCAACGCAGGTTCCAGTGGTTGGCAGCCAAATGACTCGACAAGCGCGAAGACTGTACGTCGGCAACATCCCCTTCGGTGTGACTGAGGTATTTCCAAAATACAACCCCATCACCATCAAACCCTCCCAGGACAGGTACAGCACGGGGTTAGATACAGAGTAAAGCTCCCTCTACACTGTCCCCATCAAACACTCCCAGGACAGGGACAGCACGGGGTTAGATACAGAGTAAAGCTCCCTCTACACTGTCCCCATCAAACACTCGCAGGACAGGGACAGCACGGGGTTAGATACAGAGTAAAGCACCCTCTACACTGTCCCCATCAAACACTCCCAGGACAGGCACAGCACGGGGTTAGATACAGAGTAAAGCTCCCTCTACACTGTCCCCATCAAACACTCCCAGGACAGGGACAGCACGGGGTTAGATACAGAGTAAAGCTCCCTCTACACTGTCCCCATCAAACACTCCCAGGACAGGTACAGCACGGGGTTAGATACAGAGTAAAGCTCCCTCTACACTGTCCCCATCAAACACTCCCAGGACAGGGACAGCACGGGGTTAGATACAGAGTAAAGCACCCTCTACACTGTCCCCATCAAACACTCCCAGGACAGGGACAGCACGGGGTTAGATACAGAGTAAAGCTCCCTCTACACTGTCCCCATCAAACACTCCCAGGACAGGGACAGCACGGGGTTAGATACAGAGTAAAGCTCCCTCTACACTGTCCCCATCAAACACTCCCAGGACAGCGACAGCACGGGGTTAGATACAGAGTAAAGCTCCCTCTACACTGTCCCCATCAAACACTCCCAGGACAGGTACAGCACGGGGTTAGATACAGAGTAAAGCTCCCTCTACACTGTCCCCATCAAACACTCCGAGGACAGGTACAGCACGGGGTTAGATACAGAGTAAAGCTCCCTCTACACTGTCCCCATCAAACACTCCCAGGACAGGTACAGCACGGGGTTAGATACAGAGTAAAGCTCCCTCTACACTGTCCCCATCAAACACTCCCAGGACAGGGACAGCACGGGGTTAGATACAGAGTAAAGCTCCCTCTACACTGTCCCCATCAAACACTCCCAGGACAGGTACAGCACGGGGTTAGATACAGAGTAAAGCTCCCTCTACACTGTCCCCCATCAAACACTCCCAGGACAGGTACAGCACGGGGTTAGATACAGAGTAAAGCTCCCTCTACACTGTCCCCATCAAACACTCCCAGGACGGGTACAGCACGGGGTTAGATACAGAGTATAGCTCCCTCTACACTGTCCCCATCAAACACTCCCAGGACAGGGACAGCACGGGGTTAGATACAGAGTAAAGCTCCCTCAGCACTGTCCCCATCAAACACTCCCAGGACAGGTACAGCACGGGGTTAGATACAGAGTAAAGCTCCCTCCACACTGTCCCCATCAAACACTCCCAGGACAGGGACAGCACGGGGTTAGATACAGAGTAAAGCTGCCTCTACACTGTCCCCATCAAACACTCCCAGGACAGGTACAGCACGGGGTTAGATACAGAGTAAAGCTCCCTCTACACTGTCCCCATCAAACACTCCCAGGACAGCGACAGCACGGGGTTAGATACAGAGTAAAGCTCCCTCTACACTGTCCCCATCAAACACTCCCAGGACAGGGACAGCACGGGGTTAGATACAGAGTAAAGCTCCCTCTACACTGTCCCCATCAAACACTCCCAGGACAGGTACAGCACGGGGTTAGATACAGAGTAAAGCTCCCTCTACACTGTCCCCATCAAACACTCCCAGGACAGGTACAGCACGGGGTTAGATACAGAGTAAAGCTCCCTCTACACTGTCCCCATCAAACACTCCCAGGACAGGTACAGCACGGGGTTAGATACAGAGTAAAGCTCCCTCTACACTGTCCCCATCAAACACTCCCAGGACAGCGACAGCACGGGGTTAGATACAGAGTAAAGCTCCCTCTCCACTGTCCCCATCAAACACTCCCAGGACAGGGACAGCACGGGGTTAGATACAGAGTAAAGCTCCCTCTACACTGTCCCCATCAAACACTCCCAGGACAGGTACAGCACGGGGTTAGATACAGAGTAAAGCTCCCTCTACACTGTCCCCATCAAACACTCCCAGGACAGGTACAGCACGGGGTTAGATACCGAGTAAAGCTCCCTCTACACTGTCCCCATCAAACACTCCCAGGACAGGTACAGCACGGGGTTAGATACAGAGCAAAGCTCCCTCTACACTGTCCCCATCAAACACTCCCAGGACAGGTACAGCACGGTGTTAGATACAGAGTAAAGCTCCCTCTACACTGTCCCCATCAAACACTCCCAGGACAGGTACTGCACGGGGTTAGATACAGAGTAAAGCTCCCTCTACACTGTCCCCATCAAACACTCCCAGGACAGGTACAGCACGGGGTTAGATACAGAGTAAAGCTCCCTCTACACTGTCCCCATCAAACACTCCCAGGACAGGTACAGCACGCGGTTAGATAGAGAGTAAAGCTCCCTCCACACTGTCCCCATCAAACACTCCCAGGACAGGTACAGCACAGGGTTAGATACAGAGTAAAGCTCCCTCTACACTGTCCCCATCAAACACTCCCAGGACAGGTACAGCACGGGGTTAGATACAGAGTAAAGCTCCCTCTACACTGTCCCCCATCAAACACTCCCAGGACAGGTACAGCACGCGGTTAGATAGAGAGTAAAGCTCCCTCTACACTGTCCCACATCAAGGGTGCTCAGGGATTGAGTCTATGGGAGATGGTGGGGGTGTTGGGAGTTCTCTTGCAGCCTTGTTGGCCAGCGATCTCTCACCCCCTCTCCTGTGTGTCTGTCGTCCCGATAGGAAGCGATGGCAGATTTCTTCAATGCTCAAATGCGCCTGGCCGCGCTCTCGCAGGCCGCGGGGAATCCTGTGCTGGCCGTCCAGATCAACCAAGACAAGAACTTCGCCTTCCTCGAGGTACATTCGCTGCCGACTTTCCCAGATTGTGGAGGCCGGCCCAGGGTCATTCAATGGCACGCAATCTTCCCCCATCCCCCCCCCTTCCCTCCGTCCCCCCCTTCCCTCCGTCCCCCCCCTTCCCTCCGTCCCCCCCCTTCCCTCCGTCCCCCCCCTTCCCTCCGTCCCCCCCCTTCCCTCCGTCCCCCCCCTTCCCTCCGTCCCCCCCCTTCCCTCCGTCCCCCCCCTTCCCTCCGTCCCCCCCCTTCCCTCCGTCCCCCCCCTTCCCTCCGTCCCCCCCCTTCCCTCCGTCCCCCCCTTCCCTCCGTCCCCCCCTTCCCTCCGTCCCCCCCTTCCCTCCGTCCCCCCCCTTCCCTCCGTCCCCCCCTTCCCTCCGTCCCCCCCTTCCCTCCGTCCCCCCCTTCCCTCCGTCCCCCCCTT
>NW_027591680.1:0-62500 GCF_964213995.1 Mustelus asterias
GGCTGGATAAACTGGGGTTATTTTCTCTGGAGCAGCGGAGGCTGAGGGTAGACCTGATCAAAGTCTGGAAAATGATGAGAGGCTTAGGTAGGGCTGACAGAATATTCTCCCCAGTGTTGAAATGTCTAATATTAGGGGGCAAGCACTAAAGATGAGAGGGGGAAAGTTTAGAGGAGATGTGAGGGGCAAGTTTTTTATACAGAGAATGATAGGTGTCTGGAACACGCTGCCAGGGTTGGTGGTGGGAGGCAGATATGATAGGGGTGTTTAAGGGGCTTTTAGATAAGCACATGAATATGCAAGGACTAGAGGGATAGGGAGCAAGGGCAGGCAGAAAGGGTCAGTTTAATTTGGCATCATGTTGGGCACAACACTGTTGGCCGAAGGGCCTGTTCCTGTGCTGTACTGTTCTGTGGTCTCATGCCAATTATTTTCAAGCTTCCTCCCCAACTGTTCCCCCACCCCACCTTCCCCCCCTCCCCACCTTAGCGTCTCTTGCCAGCCTGAAAATTGAGGCAGGGCAGGAAGCTGGCCTTAATTAGTCCATAATTGGCCACCTCGGGCCTCAACTGAGGCCAGGACGACCAAGCCTGAGCCTAGGCCTTACCTGACCTCGTGTCAAATTGCAGAAAGGTCATGGGGCCCTCTGAATGATTTTGCAAAGCAGAGGAGCATCAGAATCTGCACCAGTAGTTTCACAATAACCGTGGTAACCACATTTTTTTAAGCTGGAGATTTAATTGATTCCCTGGATTTAACTTCCACCGCCTGGAATTTGAACTCTAGGCCCGGAGTCGTCAGCTCAGCTAGGCCTCTGGATTACTGGACGATCCCTCACCCCCACGTCCCCTGCGGTTTCCCAAGTTTGAGAAGACCACCCCATTGAGCTGTGTAAAATACCAGGAGGGGTTCAGCAGGGCAGGTACTGGGATGTTCTCCCAGGGGACACACACACAGCCTGAGGGTAAAGTGTCGGCCATTTTGCACTGAAATGAGGGGGAATTTCTTCACTCGGAGGGTGGGATTCTGTACTCCGGAGGGTGGGATTCTGTACTCCGGAGTTTGGTGCATGCTTGGTGCAACACCGGGATGGAGGGCCAGTGAGTTGACTGAGGGAAGTGAGGGATGTGGAATAGGGCCAGAGAGACTCCAGTTCAGATATCAGCATTTTAAAAACAAAGCAGGCTCAAAGGGCCGAATGGCCTTCTATTTCGCATGGCGGGATGAATACCTGAGTGTTGGCGGGGTAGTTCCTCTGACTGATCACATCCTCAGCCACTTTCAGGGCCGCCCGTTTCTCCTCACTGTTCGCCCCGCGCCCTGCGGCAAGGGACAGAGAAACATGGGTTAAACATGGGGATCAGTCCATCACTGACTGGGGCCACACACACTGGGGTCACACACTGGGGTCACTCGCTGGGAGCACACACTGGAGGTCACACACTGGGGTCACACACTGGGGTCATTCACTGGGGTCACACAATGGGGTCACACAATGGGGTCACACAATGGGGTCACACACTGGGGTCACACACTGGGGTCGCACACTGGAGGTCACACACTGGTGGCCACACACTGGAGGCCACACACTGGTGGCCACACACTGGGGTAAGTACATTACACACTGGGGTCACACACTGGGGTCACACACTGGGGTCACACACTGAGGTAAGTACATTACACACTGGTGGCCACACACTGGAGGCCACACACTGGGGTAAGTACATTACACACTGGGGTCACACACTGGGGTCGCACACTGGAGGTCACACACTGGTGGCCACACACTGGAGGCCACACACTGGTGGCCACACACTGGAGGCCACACACTGGTGGCCACACACTGGGGTCGCACACTGGGGTCGCACACTGGGGTCGCACACTGGGGTCGCACACTGGGGTCACACACTGGGGTCACACACTTGGGTAAGTACATTACACACTGGGGTCGCACACACTGGGGTCACACACTGGGGTCGCACACTGAGGTAAGTACGTTACACACTGGAGGTCACACACTGGAGGCCACACAATGGGGTAAGTACATTACACACTGGGGTCACACACTGGGGTCGCACACTGGGGTCGCACACTGGGGTCGCACACTGGGGTCGCACACTGGGGTCACACACTGGGGTCACACACTGGGGTCACACACTGGGGTAAGTACATTACACACTGGGGTCACACACTGGGGTAAGTACATTACACACTGGGGTCACACACTGGGGTCGCACACTGGGGTCGCACACTGGGGTCACACACTGGGGTAAGTACATTACACACTGGGGTCGCACACTGGGGTCGCACACTGGGGTCACACACTGGGGTCGCACACTGGGGTCGCACACTGGGGTCGCACACTGGGGTCGCACACTGGGGTCACACACTGGGGTCACACACTGGGGTCGCACACTGGGGTCACACACTGGGGTCACACACTGGGGTCACACACTGGGGTCACACACTGGGGTAAGTACATTACACACTGGGGTCGCACACTGGGGTCGCACACTGGGGTCACACACTGGGGTCGCACACTGGGGTCACACACTGGGGTAAGTACATTACACACTGGGGTCGCACACTGGGGTCACACACTGGGGTCGCACACTGGGGTCACACACTGGGGTCACACACTGGGGTCGCACACTGGGGTAAGTACATTACACACTGGGGTCGCACACTGGGGTCGCACACTGGGGTCGCACACTGGGGTCGCACACTGGGGTCACACACTGGGGTAAGTACATTACACACTGGGGTCGCACACTGGGGTCGCACACTGGGGTCACACACTGGGGTCGCACACTGGGGTCGCACACTGGGGTCGCACACTGGGGTCGCACACTGGGGTCACACACTGGGGTCACACACTGGGGTCGCACACTGGGGTCACACACTGGGGTCACACACTGGGGTAAGTACATTACACACTGGGGTCGCACACTGGGGTCGCACACTGGGGTCACACACTGGGGTCGCACACTGGGGTCACACACTGGGGTAAGTACATTACACACTGGGGTCGCACACTGGGGTCACACACTGGGGTCGCACACTGGGGTCACACACTGGGGTCACACACTGGGGTCGCACACTGGGGTAAGTACATTACACACTGGGGTCGCACACTGGGGTCGCACACTGGGGTCGCACACTGGGGTCGCACACTGGGGTCGCACACTGGGGTCACACACTGGGGTCACACACTGGGGTCGCACACTGGGGTCGCACACTGGGGTCACACACTGGGGTCACACACTGGGGTCACACACTGGGGTCACACACTGGGGTAAGTACATTACACACTGGGGTCGCACACTGGGGTCACACACTGGGGTCACACACTGGGGTCACACACTTGTGTCGCACACTGGGGTAAGTACATTACACACTGGGGTCGCACACTGGGGTCACACACTTGTGTCGCACACTGGGGTAAGTACATTATACACTGGGGTCGCACACTGGGGTCGCACACTGGGGTAAGTACATTACACACTGGGGTCACACACTGGGGTCACACACTGGGGTCACACACTGGGGTCGCACACTGGGGTCGCACACTGGGGTAAGTACATTACACACTGGGGTCACACACTGGGGTCACACACTGGGGTCGCACACTGGGGTCGCACACTGGGGTCGCACACTGGGGTCACACACTGGGGTCACACACTGGGGTCACACACTGGGGTCGCACACTGGGGTAAGTACATTACACACTGGGGTCGCACACTGGGGTAAGTACATTACACACTGGGGTCGCACACTGGGGTCACACACTGGGGTCACACACTGGGGTCGCACACTGGGGTCGCACACTGGGGTCGCACACTGGGGTCACACACTGGGGTCACACACTGGGGTCGCACACTGGGGTCACACACTGGGGTCGCACACTGGGGTCGCACACTGGGGTCACACACTGGGGTCGCACACTGGGGTCGCACACTGGGGTAAGTACATTACACACTGGGGTCGCACACTGGGGTCACACACTGGGGTCACACACTGGGGTCACACACTGGGGTCACACACTGGGGTCGCACTTTGGGGTCACACACTGGGGACGCACACTGGGGACGCACACTGGGGTAAGTACATTACACACTGGGGTCGCACACTGGGGTAAGTACATTACACACTGGGGTCGCACACTGGGGTAAGTACATTACACACTGGGGTCGCACACTGGGGTCGCACACTGGGGTCACACACTGGGGTCACACACTGGGGTCACACACTGGGGTAAGTACGTTACACACTGGGGTCGCACATTGAGGTAAGTACGTTACACACTGGGGTCGCACACTGGGGTCACACACTGGGGTCACTCACTGGGGTCACACACTGGGGTCACTCACTGGGGTCACTCACTGGGGTAAGTACATTACACACTGGGGTCGCACACTGGGGTCACACACTGGGGTCACACACTGGGGTCGCACACTGGGGTCGCACACTGGGGTCACACACTGGGGTCACACACTGGGGTCACACACTGGGGTAAGTACATTACACACTGGGGTCACACACTGGGGTCACTCACTGGGGTAAGTACATTACACACTGGGGTCGCACACTGGGGTCGCACACTGGGGTCACACACTGGGGTCACACACTGGGGTCGCACACTGGGGTAAGTACATTACACACTGGGGTCGCACACTGGGGTCGCACACTGGGGTCACACACTGGGGTCACACACTGGGGTAAGTACATTACACACTGGGGTCGCACACTGGGGTCACACACTGGGGTCACACACTGAGGTAAGTACATTACACACTGGGGTCACACACTGGGGTAAGTACATTACACACTGGGGTCGCACACTGGGGTCACACACTGGGGTCACACACTGAGGTAAGTACATTACACACTGGGGTCACACACTGGGGTCACACACTGGGGTAAGTACATTACACACTGGGGTCACACACTGGGGTCACACACTGGGGTAAGTACATTACACACTGGGGTCACACACTGGGGTCGCACACTGGGGTCACACACTGGGGTCGCACACTGGGGTCGCACACTGGGGTCGCACACTGGGGTCACACACTGGGGTCACACACTGGGGTCACACGCTGGGGTCACACGCTGGGGTCACACACTGGGGTCACTCACTGGGGTCACTCACTGGGGTAAGTACATTACACACTGGGGTCGCACACTGGGGTCACACACTGGGGTCACACACTGGGGTCACACACTGGGGTCACACACTGGGGTCGCACACTGGGGTAAGTACATTACACACTGGGGTCGCACACTGGGGTAAGTTCATTACACACTGGGGTCGCACACTGGGGTCACACACTGGGGTCACACACTGGGGTCACACACTGGGGTCACACACTGGGGTCACACACTGGGGTCGCACACTGGGGTCGCACACTGGGGTCGCACACTGGGGTCGCACACTGGGGTCGCACACTGGGGTCGCACACTGGGGTCACACACTGGGGTCACACACTGGGGTCGCACACTGGGGTCACACACTGGGGTCGCACACTGGGGTCGCACACTGGGGTAAGTACATTACACACTGGGGTCGCACACTGGGGTCACACACTGGGGTCACACACTGGGGTCACACACTGGGGTCACACACTGGGGTCACACACTGGGGTCACACACTGGGGTCGCACACTGGGGTCACACACTGGGGAGGCACACTGGGGAGGCACACTGGGGTAAGTACATTACACCCTGGGGTCGCACACTGGGGTAAGTACATTACACACTGGGGTCGCACACTGGGGTCGCACACTGGGGTCACACACTGGGGTCACACACTGGGGTCACACACTGGGGTCACTCACTGGGGTCGCACACTGGGGTAAGTACGTTACACACTGGGGTCGCACATTGAGGTAAGTACGTTACACACTGGGGTCGCACACTGGGGTCACACACTGGGGTCACTCACTGGGGTCACACACTGGGGTCACTCACTGGGGTCACACACTGGGGTCGCACACTGGGGTAAGTACGTTACACACTGGGGTCGCACACTGGGGTCACACACTGGGGTCACACACTGGGGTCACACACTGGGGTCGCACACTGGGGTAAGTACGTTACACACTGGGGTCGCACACTGGGGTCACACACTGGGGTCACTCACTGGGGTCACACACTGGGGTCACTCACTGGGGTCACTCACTGGGGTAAGTACATTACACACTGGGGTCGCACACTGGGGTCACTCACTGGGGTAAGTACATTACACACTGGGGTCGCACACTGGGGTCACTCACTGGGGTAAGTACATTACACACTGGGGTCGCACACTGGGGTCGCACACTGGGGTCACACACTGGGGTCACACACTGGGGTCGCACACTGGGGTAAGTACATTACACACTGGGGTCGCACACTGGGGTCGCACACTGGGGTCACACACTGGGGTCACACACTGGGGTAAGTACATTACACACTGGGGTCGCACACTGGGGTCACACACTGGGGTCACACACTGAGGTAAGTACATTACACACTGGGGTCACACACTGGGGTAAGTACATTACACACTGGGGTCGCACACTGGGGTCACACACTGGGGTCACACACTGAGGTAAGTACATTACACACTGGGGTCACACACTGGGGTCGCACACTGGGGTCACACACTGGGGTCGCACACTGGGGTCGCACACTGGGGTCGCACACTGGGGTCACACACTGGGGTCACACACTGGGGTCACACACTGGGGTCACACGCTGGGGTCACACGCTGGGGTCACACACTGGGGTCACTCACTGGGGTCACTCACTGGGGTAAGTACATTACACACTGGGGTCACACACTGGGGTCGCACACTGGATTCGCACACTGGGGTCGCACACTGGGGTCGCACACTGGGGTCGCACACTGGGGTCACACACTGGGGTCACACACTGGGGTCACACACTGGGGTCACACACTGGGGTAAGTACATTACACACTGGGGTCACACACTGGGGTAAGTACATTACACACTGGGGTCACTCACTGGGGTAAGTACATTACACACTGGGGTCGCACACTGGGGTCACACACTGGGGTCACACACTGGGGTCGCACACTGGGGTCGCACACTGGGGTCACACACTGGGGTAAGTACATTACACACTGGGGTCGCACACTGGGGTCACACACTGGGGTCACACACTGGGGTCACACACTGGGGTCGCACACTGGGGTCGCACACTGGGGTAAGTACATTACACACTGGGGTCACACACTGGGGTCACACACTGGGGTCGCACACTGGGGTCGCACACTGGGGTAAGTACATTACACACTGGGGTCGCACACTGGGGTCACACACTGGGGTCACACACTGGGGTCACACACTGGGGTCGCACACTGGGGTCGCACACTGGGGTAAGTACATTACACACTGGGGTCACACACTGGGGTCACACACTGGGGTCGCACACTGGGGTCACACACTGGGGTCACACGCTGGGGTCACATACTGGGGTCACTCACTGGGGTAAGTACATTACACACTGGGGTCGCACACTGGGGTCACACACTGGGGTCACACACTGGGGTCACACACTGGGGTCACACACTGGGGTAAGTACGTTACACACTGGGGTCGCACACTGGGGTAAGTACGTTACACACTGGGGTCGCACACTGGGGTCACACACTGGGGTCACTCACTGGGGTCACTCACTGGGGTCACTCACTGGGGTAAGTACATTACACACTGGGGTCACACACTGGGGTCACACACTGGGGTCACACACTGGGGTAAGTACATTACACACTGGGGTCACACACTGGGGTCGCACACTGGGGTCACACACTGGGGTCACTCACTGGGGTCACACACTGGGGTCACACACTGGGGTCACTCACTGGGGTCACTCACTGGGGTAAGTACATTACACTCTGGGGTCACACACTGGGGTCACACACTGGGGTCGCACACTGGGGTAAGTACATTACACACTGGGGTCGCACACTGGGGTCGCACACTGGGGTCGCACACTGGGGTCACACACTGGGGTCACACACTGGGGTCACACACTGGGGTAAGTACATTACACACTGGGGTCACACACTGGAGGTCACACACTGGGGTCACACACTGGGGTCACACACTGGGGTCACACACTGGAGGTCACACACTGGAGGTCACACACTGGAGGTCACACACTGAGGTAAGTACATTACACACTGGGGTCACACACTGGGGTCACACACTGGGGTCACACACTGGGGTAAGTACATTACACACTGGGGTCACACACTGGGGTCACACACTGGGGTCACACACTGGGGTCACACACTGGGGTCACACACTGGGGTCACACACTGAGGTAAGTACGTTACACACTGGGGTCGCACACTGGAGGTCACACACTGATGTCATGCACTGGGGCCACACTGTGAGATCGGTAAACTGTCTGGTGTCCAACCTCTCGATGTGGCGCCCCCTGCAGTTTGAGGGTTAAATTGATCGCACCGTAGCGGGTGGTGTTGGTGGGCGGTTGGCGAGCAGGGACTGGGGGGGCGGAATGTGCGTTTACAGGATGAGGGGACACAGGACAGCCTCACCTTTCCACACATAGATCTTGCCGCACACTCCGTTATCCAGGACGAAGCAATCCTCCGATTGGAGCATGTTCTTGCTGAAGGGGTTCTGGGATGCCACCGGGGTAAGCGTCATTTTGCCTGTCGCGTCAGACACCTACAGAAACAAATGGGATTGGGACGGTGAAGAGCTTCGATCTCCCGACACCCCGGGACCCTCGACAAACTCTCCCTCCGAAGCATCTCACCACTCCCCGGTGAAGCCCAGTGAAAGCCTGGCATTGAATTGGAGCTTCCCTGAGCTAAGGGCTTCCCAAAAGGGCGTCACAATGGAGGGAGAGTGCCAATGAAATGTTCAAAATGTGCACAAAATGTGCACAGGAAGATCCCACAAGCAGAATTGGAAACATTTGCGCCAGGCAATGACCACCAACCCCTGACATTCAATGGCATTACCACCACTGAATCCCCCACTGTCAACATTCTGAGGGTCACCATTGACCAGAAACTCAACTGGACCCGGCCATTAGTTTTTCATTCATTTCTGGGACATGGGCGTCGCTAGCTTTCCAGAATCCCGAGTTGCCCTTCAGAAGGTGGTGAGCTGCCTTCCAGAACAACTGAGTCTCTCACTCGGCCAGTTCAGAGGTCAGTGAGAATCAACCACATTGCTGTGGCTCTAGAGTCACATGTAGGCCAGACCGGGTAAGGACGGCAGATTTCCTTCCCTAAATAACATCAGTGAACGAGATGGATTTTTCCGACAATCGACAATGGGTCATCAGTCGATTCTTAATTGCAGATTTTTTTTATCGAATTCAAATTCCGCCATCTGCCGTGCCGAGATTCGAACCCAGGTCCGCAGAACATTAGCTGAGTTTCTGGATTAATAGTCCAGCTATAATACCACTAGGCCATCGCCTCCCCTATGAATTCTGTGGATACCAGAGCAGGTCAGAGACTACGAATCCTGCAGTAAGTAACTCACCTCCTGAATCCCCAAAGCCTGCCCACCATCCACAAGGCACAAGTCAGGAGTGTGATGGAATACTCCCCACTTGCCTGGATGGGTGCGGCTCCAACAACACTCAAGAAGCTCGACACCATCCAGGACAAAGCAGCCCCGCTTGATTGGCCCCCCATCTACAAATATTCATTCCCTCCATCACTGACGCTCAGTAGCAGCCATGTACCATCTACAAGATGCACTGCAGGAACTCACATAGACTCCTTAAGTAGCACCTTCCAAACCCATGACCGCTACTATCTAGAAGGACAAGAGCAGCAGATACCTGGGAACACCACCACCTGGAGGTTCCCCTCCAAGTCCGTCACCATCCTGACTTGGAAATATATCACCGTTCCTTCACTGTCTCTGGGTCAAAATCCAGGAACTCACTCCCTAACAGCACTATGGGTGTACCTACACTTCAGCGACTCAAGAAGGCGGCCCACCATCATCTTCTCAAGGGGCAGCCAAGGACAGGCAGTGACATTCACATCACGTAAATGAATTTAATTTGAATTCACCTTTGCCAGACTGGCCATCTGAGAGTGGCTCTTATCAGCCTGGATATCTTCCTGAGCGTTTCCTTCTTTAAGTGGGGGTTTCATACCCAGAACCTGCAGACACAGAGATCACATTCACACACACTTCAACAATTAGTGAAACACAGGGAATCAGAATCTGATTATTAATCACAGCACTGGCAATAACAACTCACTCTCTCGTAAACAATATCCAACAATGTAGCCCTCCCTCAGCACTGACCCTCTGACAGTGTGGCACTCCCTCAGCACTGACCCTCTGACAGTGCAGCACTCCCTCAGCACTGACCCTCTGACAGTGCAGCGCTCCCTCAGCACTGACCCTCTGACAGTGCAGCACTCCCTCAGCACTGACCCTCTGACAGTGCGGCACTCCCTCAGCACTGACCCTCTGACAGTGCAGCACTCCCTCAGCACTGACCCTCTGACAGTGCAGCACTCCCTCAGCACTGACCCTCTGACAGTGCAGCACTCCCTCAGCACTGACCCTCTGACAGTGCGGCACTCCCTCAGTACTGACCCTCTGACAGCGCAGCACTCCCTCAGCACTGACCCTCTGACAGTGCAGCACTCCCTCAGCACTGACCCTCTGACAGTGCAGCACTCCCTCAGCACTGACCCTCTGACAGTGCAGCACTCCCTCAGTACTGACCCTCTGACAGTGCAGCACTCCCTCAGCACTGACCCTCTGACAGTGCGGCACTCCCTCAGCACTGACCCTCTGACAGTGCAGCACTCCCTCAGCACTGACCCTCTGACAGTGCAGCACACCCTCAGCACTGACCCTCTGACAGTGCAGCACTCCCTCAGTACTGACCCTCTGACAGTGCGGCACTCCATCAGCACTGACCCTCTGACAGTGCAGCACGCCCTCAGCACTGACCCTCTGACAGTGCAGCACTCCCTCAGTACTGATCCTCTGATAGTGCAGCACTCCGTCAGTACTGACCCTCTGACAGTGCAGCACTCCCTCAGTACTGACCCTCTGACAGTGCAGCACTCCCTCAGTACTGACCCTCTGACAGTGCGGCACTCCCTCAGCACTGACCCTCTGATAGTGTGGCACTCCCTCAGCACTGACCCTCTGACAGTGCGGCACTCCCTCAGTACTGACCCTCTGACAGTGCGGCACTCCCTCAGTACTGACCCTCTGACAGTGCGGCACTCCCTCAGCACTGACCCTCTGACAGTGCGGCACTCCCTCAGCACTGACCCTCTGACAGTGCGGCACTCCCTCAGCACTGACCCTCTGACAGTGCAGCACTCCCTCAGTACTGACCCTCTGACAGTGCAGCACTGCCTCAGTACTGACCCTCTGACAGTGGGTGCAGATATGCGTGAAGTTGATTGGGTGAGGAGATGGCAGTGAGGCGGTAGGGTTTTTCAGCCATGTGTTCAGAGGGGTTTGTGGGAGGGGGAGGGATTGATTGAGGAGAGAGATAATTGAGGGGATTGAGATTAGAAGGACTGGTGCAGGATGGGTTGAGTGTGGGGGGCGATTGGGGCGTGATGGGGGAGTGGGAGTATTGGTGATGGAGGCTGAGAGTTTATTTATTAACACTGTAATGAAGTTACTGTGAAAATCCCCTAGTCGCCACACTCCGGCGCCTGTTCGGGTCAATGACCCCAACCAGCACGTTTTTCGGTCTGTGGGAGGAAACCGGAGCACCCGAAGGAAACCCACGCAGACACGGGGAGAATGTGCAGACTCCACACAGACAGTGACCCGAGCCGGGAATCGAACCCGGGTCCCTGGCGTTGTGAGGCAGCAGTGCTGACGACCGTGTTGCCCATTGGGGTGGTGAGGTCGATCCTTGTGGAGAGAAGGGAGCGAGGGGATTGGGGAGAGGCAGGTGTGGAAATAATTTCGGGGAGGGAGGTGTAACTGCAGGAAGGAGATAGGGAGTGAGGGGATAGGGAGTGAGGGGACAGGGAGTGAGGGGACAGGGAGTGAGGGGACAGGGTTTGAGGGGACAGGGAATGAGGGGATAGGGAGTGAGAGGACAGGGTTTGAGGGGATGGTGAGTGAGGGGATAGGGAGTGAGGGGACGGGAGTGAGGGGATAGGGAGTGAGAGGACAGGGTTTGAGGGGATAGAGAGTGAGGGACAGGGAATAGGGAGTGAGGGGACGGGAGTGAGGGGATAGGGAGTGAGGGGGTAGGGAGTGAGGGGATGGGGAGTGAGGGGATGGGGAGTGAGGGGATGGGGAGTGAGGGGATGGGGAGTGAGGGGATGGGGAGTGAGGGGACGGGAGTGAGGGGATGGGGAGTGAGGGGACGGGAGTGAGGGGATAGGGAGTGAGGGGACAGGGTTTGAGGGGACAGGGAATGAGGGGATAGGGAGTGAGAGGACAGGGTTTGAGGGGATGGTGAGTGAGGGGATAGGGAGTGAGGGGACAGGGAGTGAGGGGATAGTGAGTGAGGGGATAGGGAGTGAGGGGACAGGGAATGAGGGGATAGGGAGTGAGGGGACGGGAGTGAGGGGATAGGGAGTGAGAGGACAAGGTTTGAGGGGATAGAGAGTGAGGGACAGGGAATGGGGAGTGAGGGGACGGGAGTGAGGGGATAGGGAGTGAGGGGGTAGGGAGTGAGGGGATGGGGAGTGAGGGGATGGGGAGTGAGGGGATGGGGAGTGAGGGGACGGGAGTGAGGGGATGGGGAGTGAGGGGACGGGAGTGAGGGGATAGGGAGTGAGGGGATGGGGAGTGAGGGGATGGGGAGTGAGGGGATGGGGAGTGAGGGGACGGGAGTGAGGGGATAGGGAGTGAGAGGACAGGGTTTGAGGGGATAGTGAGTGAGGGGATGGGGAGTGAGGGGATGGGGAGTGAGGGGACGGGAGTGAGGGGATAGGGAGTGAGAGGACAGAGTTTGAGGGGATAGTGAGTGAGGGGATAGTGAGTGAGGGGATAGGGAGTGAGGGGGTGGGGATACTGAAGGAACAGTGCGATGAGGGGCTGAGGGTACCGGGGATCCAGGGACAGCTTTGTGTTCTGGTTCAGTGAGTGTGTGAGTTGTCCGTCGCCCTTTGGAATCAGTGCCTAGGCCTCAGGCCTGGGTCTCAGGCTGTCCCTTACCCTCTGGGTGTTCTGCTGGCAGCTTCCTGACGCCCAGCACCCTCCCTCCCTCCCTCACTCACCCCCGTCATCTCCGCCGGCTCCTCTCCATCTTCCACAATCACCACCTGGGATTTCCCACGGCGTTCCAGATCCCGGATGGAGTTGGCAAACTCTCCGACTTTCTTCCGTTCAAACATATTGGATTGGGTCCCACACCACTGATATATTGTCTGTGGAGAGATCGGAAAAACATGGGAGCAGGTCAACAGAGAGAGAGTTAAAGAGAGGGAGAGAGAGATAGAAGGAGAGAGATAAAGAGAGGGAGAGAGAGGAATAGAGGGAGAGAGATAGATATGGGGCAAGAGATGGAAGGAGAGAGATAAAGAGAGGGATAAAGAGAGAGAGAGAGATATAGAGGGAGAGAGATATAGAGGGAGAGATAGAGAGGGAGAGAGATATAGAGGGAGAGAGAGATATAGAGGGAGAGATAGAGAGGGAGAGAGATATAGAGGGAGAGATAGAGTGGGAGAGATAGAGAGGGAGAGATAGAGAGGGAGAGAGATATAGAGGGAGAGAGAGATACAGAGGGAGAGAGAGAGGAAGAGAGATATAGAGAGGGAGAGAGAGAGAAGGAGCAAGAGAAGACAGAGCCCCCTGCCCCTCACACCCAGCACCTGCTGACTCTCTGCCGCTCCCCAGCCCCTTACCTGCCCGAGGTCCAGGATGAAACAGTCCCCGCTGTTGAAACTGGCCCAACTCATCTCCACCTGTTTGGCTCGGACATTCCTCTTCCCTTTGACGTGGTACAGCCTCTGGATGGAGGTGGGAGCTGTCGGAACCTTCTGGAATCCTGAATCCACTCCTCCTTCCTAGAGCAAGGGAGTGATGGGAAGGAGGGAGAGAAATCGGATGAGTTACATTGAGTTATGGTGACAACAGAGAGAGCCCATTCTGATCTGGGCTCGAGTTTATTCCCCCGACCGACCGACTCTCACAACCCCCCCCACGCCCCCCGCCCCCTCTCCGTCTCACCCCATCAACATCTCCCACTATCTCCCTCTCCCCCATGTTTTTATCCAGCTTGCCCAGTTAAACACAAGGAACAAAGAAAATTACAGCACAGGAACAGGCCCTTCGGCCCTCCAAGCCTGCACCGACCATGCTGCCCGACTTAACTAAAACCCCCTACCCTTCCGGGGAACCATATCCCTCTATTCCCATCCTATTCATGTACTTGTCAAGACGCCCCTTAAAAGTCACAACCGTATCCGCTTCCACTCCCTCCCCCGGCAACGAGTTCCAGGCACCCACTACCCTCTGTGTAAAAAACTTGCCTCGTACATCTCCTTTAAACCTTGCCCCTCGCACCTTAAACCTGTGCCCCCTAGTAATTGACTCTTCCACCCTGGGAAAAAGCTTCTGACTATCCACTCTGTCCATGCCTCTCATAATCTTGTAGACTTCTATCAGGTCTCCCCTCAACCTCCGTCGTTCTCGAGAGAACAAACCAAGTTTCTCCAACCTCTCCTCATAGCTAATGCCCTCCATACCAGGCAACATCCTGGTAAATCTTTTCTGTACCCTCTCCAAAGTCTCCACAACCTTCTGGTAGAGTGGCGACCAGAATTGAACATTATATTCCAAGTGCGGCCTAACTAAGGTTCTATAAAGCTGCAAAATGACTTGCCAATTTTTAAACTCAATACCTCGGCCGATGAAGGCAAGCATGCCGTATGCCTTCTTGACTACCTTCTCCACCTGTGTTGCCACTTTCAGTGACCTGTGTACCTGTACACCCAGATCCCTCTGCCTGTCAATACTCTTAAGGGTTCTGCCATTTACTGGATATTTCCTATCTGTATTAGACCTTCCAAAATGCATTACCTCACATCCACAATCTTCAACTTAATCGCTCCCTGTGGGAGTGAGTTCCACATCTTCACTCTCAGGGTACAGTATTTATTAGTGATTAACTTATGTTTGGGGCCCCCGTGTTCTGGTCTTTCTGCACATCTACTTTATCAAATCTTTCATAATCATAAGGATAGGGTCAAAGATAGGTTGATTTGATTTATTATTGTCACTTTTTTTTAACACATGTATTCATATAGTGAAAAGTATTGTTTCTTGCATGTTATACAGACAAAGCATACCGTTCATAGAGAAGGAAATGAGAGAGTGCAGAATGTAGTGTTACAGTCATAGCTAGGGTGCAGAGAAAGATCAACTTAATGCATGGTAAGTCCATTCAAAAGTCTGATGGCAGCAGGGAAGAAACTGTTCTTGAGTCGGTTGGTACGTCACCTCAGACTTTTATCTCTTTTTCCCGACGGAAGAAGGCGGAAGAGAGAATGTCCGGGGTGCGTGGAATCCTTCAGAGTATTGACCTGGTCAGACCCCAGTGTGATACGGAGACCGGAACTGTGCACAGTGACTCCCAGTGTGATACGGGGACTGGAACTGTGCACAGTGACTCTCAGTGTGATAGGGAGACCGGAACTGTGCGCAGTGACTCCCAGTGTGATACAGAGACCGGAACTGTGCACAGTGACTCCCAGTGTGATACAGAGACCGGAACTGTGCACAGTGACTCCCAGTGTGATACGGAGACTGGAACTGTGCACAGTGACTCCCAGTGTGACACAGAGACCGGAACTGTGCACAGTGACTCTCAGTGTGATAGGGAGACCGGAACTGTGCGCAGTGACTCCCAGTGTGATACAGAGACCGGAACTGTGCACAGTGACTCTCAGTGTGATAGGGAGACCGGAACTGTGCACAGTGACTCCCAGTGTGATACAGAGACCGGAACTGTGCACAGTGACTCCCAGTGTGATACGGAGACCGGAACTGTGCACAGTGACTCCCAGTGTGATACAGAGACCGGAACTGTGCACAGTGACTCCCAGTGTGATACGGAGACCGGAACTGTGCACAGTGACTCCCAGTGTGATACAGAGACCGGAACTGTGCACAGTGACTCCCAGTGTGGTACAGAGACCGGAACTGTGCAGTGACTCTCAGTCCTCCTACGTTCATCTGTACCCTCTGACCCCCTTCCTTCACTCCCATATTGGCTGTTACTCTCTCACTGCCTGCCCTGCTCATTTTGCTCCATGAACCCTTGCTTGCCCCTCTGTGCTGACCCTTGCTCTCTGACCTCCAGCCTGCCCTTCCATTTGGAGTCTGTCAATGTTTATATTTTGTTTGCGGGCTGCCCTCAGATTCCTGAGCCAGGCTGAAGCTGTTTGACTGAGTTTGGCACAGATCCAAGCCTGCGTGGCCTGCTGGGTGTGGATCCATTCTCCCACTGGCTGGGAATGTTTCAACTGGGAGTTGCTTGCACTTTTCCGAAATTCTTGGTCTGGAACGTAATTGTTGGAAAGTAATTTGGAATTCCAGGCAGATGCTAAATTCGGGACGAGGTTTTGTAAAATAGTTTAGTTGTCTGACTGGCTGGGTCGGTGCCAGGGACTGTGTCTCCCTTCCCCCCTCTCCCCAGATACAGGACAGACAACTCCAAAAAAACTAAATACTGAGCTGGGAGCCAGTGAGACAGGAAAGGGCAGGGAGCTGTGCAGCCGAGATCAGAGACCAGGGCACTGGGGGAGGGGATGGGTGGGTTACAGAGCACGCACGCACACACACTCTCTCACATACACACACACACACTCACTCTCACTCACACACACACACTCACTCACACACTCACTCACACACACACACTCTCACACTCACTCACACACACTCTCACACAAACACAAATTCATATACACACACACATCTAATAAATCACACAACGTTTTGGCCTCAACTACTTTCTGTGGGAGTGAATTCCACACACTCACCATCCTCTGGGTGAAGAAATTTCTCCTCACCTCAGTTCTAAAAGGTTTACCCCTTACCCTCAAACTCTGACCCCGAGTTCTGGACTTCCCCACCATCAGGAACATTCTTTCTGAATCTCCCCTGTCTCACCCTGTTAGAATTTTATAAGTTTCTGAGATCCCCTCTCACTCTTCTAAACTCCAGTGAATATAATCCTAACCCACTTAGTCTCTCCTCATGAGACAGACCTGCCACCCCAGGAATCAGCCTGGTAAACCTTCACTGCGCTCCCTCTTTAGCAAGGACATCCTTCCTCAGATTAGGACACCAAAACTGCCAACAATATTCTTGGTGTGGCCTCAACAACACCCTATACAATTGCAGCAAAACATTCCTATCCCTAAAACTCAAATCCTCTCGCTTTGAAGGCCAACATACCACATGCATTCTTCACTGCCTGCTGTACCTGCGCGCTCACTTTCAGCGACTGATGCACGAGGACTCCAAAGTCTCGCTGAGTATTCATCTCTCTCAATTCACACCCACGATGGGCCAAAATGCCTCTTTCTGAGCTGTGAAATTCTATGGGTGGGGTTTTATGGCCTCGCTCATCCCGAAACGGTAAAATCCTGCCAGGGTTAGCGGACCTTCCTGTGGTCCGCCCCCCTCGCCTGCTCCGATTCCCACGGCGGACGGGGCGGTAAAATTCCAGCCAATGACTGTGGGACTCTACAACCCCCCAGTGCCTGGGTACTCATCGAGGTTTTGTTTTCAAAGGCCTTGCGGCAGGCGGATGGCTCACCTGGTACTTGATGCCACTTGGGAAGTAGCTCATGAAAAGGTCACTCTCGTTTCCCTGGACGTCACGGTGCTGCACGGGCCTACCTTGCAGGCTGTCATCCAGCTGAGTGGCAAACAGGGCACTGGCTCCTTTCTCATCGGAGGAGGCCTTCTCACCTGGAAGAGAGACACGGATTCATTCCCGATCCCGTGACTGTCACAAAGACACAGAACGTTCCGGACTGGGGTCTCTGCTGCCACTGAGCATCCACACAGCAGCTCAGTGATCGCAAACTCCGAACAGAATACAGGGTCAGGAATGTGGTCGGAAAAACTCCTCAATTTTGGGATGTTGCTGGAGGTTAAAATAATCAACTCAGGATAAGGAGGAGGCTCTGATGCAGGGCCATCTGAACTCCAAACGTTGGCTCTATTCTCTGCCCACAGATGCTGTCAGACCTGCTGAGGTTTTCCAGCATTTTCTGTTTGTGTTTCAGATTCCAGCAGCCGCAGTATTTGGGTTTTATATAAGGGTGAGGCTTACAGAATGTTCTGCTCACAGCAGACTTTTAAATTTGACTTGGGTAACACAGGGCTCACAGTGCGGCACTCCCTCAGCACTGACCCTCTGACAGTGCTGCACTCCCTCAGCACTGACCCTCTGACAGTGCTGCACTCCCTCAGTACTGACCCTCTGACAGTGCAGCACTCCCTCAGTACTGACCCTCTGACAGTGCGGCACTCCCTCTGTACTGACCCTCTGACAGTGCAGCACTCCCTCAGTACTGACCCTCTGACAGTCCAGCACTCCCTCAGTACTGACCCTCTGACAGTGTGGCGCTCCCTCAGTACTGACCCTCTGACAGTGCGGCACTCCCTCAGCATTGACCCTCTGACAGTGCAGCACTCCCTCAGCACTGACCCTCTGACAGTGCTGCACTCCCTCAGTACTGACCCTCTGACAGTGCGGCACTCCCTCAGCACTGACCCTCTGACAGTGCAGCGCTCCCTCAGTACTGATCCCCTGACAGTGCAGCAATCCTCAGTACTGACCCTCTGACAGCGCAGCACTCCCTCAGTACTGACCCCCAAAGAGTGCACAGGTTGCTGGGGGAGAGGGGTTACTGAGTGACAGTGTTAGGGAGCTGGATTAACATCAGTCGAGATACAGTCAGTAACACAGGGTGCTGGGGAGAGGGGTTACTGAGTGACAATGTGAGGGAGCTGGATTCACATCAGTAGAGATACAGTCAGTAACACAGGGTGCTGGGGGGGAGAGGGGTTACTGAGTGACAGTGTGAGGGAGCTGGATTAACATCAGTACAGATACAGTCAGTAACACAGGGTGCTGGGGGGAGAGGGGTTACTGAGTGACAGTGTGAGGGAGCTGGATTAACATCAGTACAGATACAGTCAGTAACACAGGGTGCTGGGGGGAGAGAGGTTACTGAGTGACAGTGTGAGGGAGCTGGATTCACATCGGTAGGGATACAGTCAGTAACACAGGGTGCTGGGGGGAGAGGGGTTACTGAGAGACAGTGTGAGGGAGCAGGATTCACATCAGTACAGATACAGTCAGTAACACAGGGTGCTGGGGGGAGAGGGGTTACTGAGTGACAGTGTGAGGGAGCTGGATTCACATCAGTAGAGATACAGTCAGTAACACAGGGTGCTGGGGGGAGAGGGGCTACTGAGTGACAGTGTGAGGGAGCTGGATTAACATCAGTAGAGATACAGTCAGTAACACAGGGTGCTGGGGGAGAGGGGTTACTGAGTGACAGTGTGAGGGAGCTGGATTAACATCAGTAGAGATACAGTCAGTAACACAGGGTGCTGGGGGAGAGGGGCTACTGAGTGACAGTGTGAGGGAGCTGGATTAACATCAGTACAGATACAGTCAGTAACACAGGGTGCTGGGGGAGAGGGGTTACTGAGTGACAGTGTGAGGGAGCTGGATTAACATCAGTAGAGATACAGTCAGTAACACAGGGTGCTGGGGGAGAGGGGTTACTGAGTGACAGTGTGAGGGAGCTGGATTAACATCAGTCGAGATACAGTTTACTAACACAGGGTGCTGGGGGAGAGGGGTTACTGAGAGACAGTGTGAGGGAGCTGGATTAACATCAGTAGAGATACAGTCAGTAACACAGGGTGCTGGGAGAGAGGGGTTACTGAGTGACAGTGTGAGGGAGCTGGATTAACATCAGTAGAGATACAGTCAGTAACACAGGGTGCTGGGGGTGAGGGGTTACTGAGTGACAGTGTGAGGGAGCTGGATTAACATCAGTAGAGATACAGTCAGTAATACATTTCCAGTGGTTCTTACCATGCCAGATGTGTAACTGTGCACTATTCTCATCACAGTGTAGGACCAGGTAGGCATCTCCTGTGAAAAAGGTCCCAAATTGTGCCGTGGGCACTGCCACGAGTTTCATTTTCTCCACCCTCCAGACCCGCAGTCCGTGCTGTTCACCGGCCTTGTCGAGGCAGGAATCCACTCCCATGCTGTGACAGGGAAGGACAAGAGGGAGCTGAGCAGAGTTTGGAAAGTATTTGGACATGTACAATCCCACCGCCCGATTCTGACACTGACACAGAAACCCTGGCCCAGCCATCTGTGACCTCTCGTGTTGACTCCTGCCAACCAGCTCCAGGCTGGCAACTCACACTCTGCCCTCTTCTCTGTATTCCCTGCTTATCTTCACACTGCACATCCCACTCAGCTTCTCCCTGCTCGGCTGGTCTACATTACCAACTGGCCCGCCATTGCCCCTCCCAAAACATTCTCACCTTACCTTTCAAACACTCCCCAGCCCTGTCTCCCTCCCTATCTCTGTAACCTCCTCCAGCCCCTCCAATCCTCCCTATCTCTGTAACCTCCTCCAGCCCCTACACCCCTCCCTATCTCTGTAAACTCCACCAGCCCCTACAATCCTCCCTATCTGTGTAACCTCCTCCAGCCCCTACAATCCTCCCTATCTCTGTAACCTCCTCCAGCCCCTACAATCCTCCCTATCTGTGTAACCTCCTCCAGCCCCTCCAACCCTCCCTATCTCTGTAACCTCCTCCAGCCCCTACACCCCTCCCTATCTCTGTAACCTCCTCCAGCCCCTACAACACTCCCTATCTCTGTAACCTCCTCCAGCCCCTCCAACCCTCCCTATCTCTGTAACCTCCTCCAGCCCCTACACCCCTCCCTATGTCTGTAACCTCCTCCAGCCCCTACAACCCTCCCTATCTCTGTAACCTCCTCCAGCCCCTACAACCCTCCCTATCTGTGTAACCTCCTCCAGCCCCTCCAACCCTCCCTATCTCTGTAACCTCCTCCAGCCCCTACACCCCTCCCTATCTCTGTAACCTCCTCCAGCCCCTACAACACTCCCTATCTCTGTAACCTCCTCCAGCCCCTCCAACCCTCCCTATCTCTGTAACCTCCTCCAGCCCCTACACCCCTCCCTATGTCTGTAACCTCCTCCAGCCCCTACAACCCTCCCTATCTCTGTAACCTCCTCCAGCCCCTACAACCCTCCCTATCTCTGTAACCTCCTCCAGCCCCTACAACCCTCCCTATCTCTGTAACGTCCTCCAGCCCCTACAACACTCCCTATCTCTGTACCCTCCTCCAGCCCCTACAACACTCCCTATCTCTGTAACCTCCTCCAGCCCAACTTTCCCTATCTCTGTAAACTCTTCCAGCCCCTACAACACTCCCTATCTCTGTAACCTCCTCCAGCCCCTACAACACACCCTATCTCTGTAACCTCCTCCAACCCTACAACTTTTCCGATCTCTGTAACCTCCTCCAGCCCGTACAACCTTCCCATCTGTAACTCAGTGATCTACCTGACAAAGGACACTGCCCAGAACACCTCCTCAGACAAAGTACATTTTTGCTCGGTGGGAAAGCAGAGATGCCTGGTGTGGTGACTGCCCAGCATTCCTTACCTTTTCTCCCATTTCCAGTAAGGTTGGGCCTTTCCTGCGGTCCCGGATATCGGTCCCCCTTGATACATTCTGTCAGAAAGAGGAACACAAACTCAGTCAGCTTACAGCCAGAGCACAACTTCCCTTCCCCTTCCTAATATTGTGAACAGTTTTGTGCCCCTTACCTAAGGAAAAATCCAGAGAATGTTCACTCTGACGAACCCGGGTTTGGAGGGATTTTCTCACGAGGAGAGCTTGAGCAGGCCTGTACTCATTGGGTTCAGAAGAATGAGAGGTGACCTTATTGCGACATAAGAGGGGCGGCATGGTGGCACAGTGGTTAGCACTGCTGCCTCACAGCGCCAGGGACCCAGGTTCAATTCAGGCCTTGGTTGACTGTGTGGAGTCTGCGGGTTCTCCCCTTGTCTGCGTGGGTTTCCTCCGGGTGCTCCCACACTCCAAAGATCTGCAGGTTAGGTTGACTGGCCATGGTTAACTGTCCCTTTGTGTCGGGGGGTCTAGTTAGGGTAAATGCATGGGGTTATGGGGATAGGGCCTGGGTGGGATTGTGGTCGGTGCAGACTCGATGGGCCGATTGGCCTCCTTCTGCACTGTAGGATTCTATGAGCATTGGTTTCTCAGGGGGCTTGACAGGGTGGATGCTGAGATGTTGTTTCCCCTTGTGGGAGGGTCTCGGACCAGAGGGCAGAGTCTCAGCGTGAGTGGTCGCCCAGTTAAAACAGCGATGGTGTTGTGGGCTTTGATGTTCAGCCTTTTAATTGATCACAACGTTACCCTTCACACAACCAGACCAAGTCACAGAGTTCTCTTCAACAGCTGTTTTAGTCAAACTATATCGTGTGGACCCTGGAAAGTCGCAGATTCGTGCTGCTAAGTAGCCAGAGCCCTTTAGTTATAGTTTCAAAGTCAATTTCAAGTAATTTGTACCAATTAAGGTATCGGAGTTTTCTCTATCCACTCACAGTTATTGATTAAGGTTACATCATTCATAAGGTACAGATATTAAAGCTAATCACAATCATTACTCGCCTGCTTAATTATAATATCCAATCAGCATTAAGATGTAATCATGTTAGCTAACCTAATTCATCATTGTTACAAGTTATCATTGATGTCCCAGTTTGTGCCTGTGTATAACACTCCTCCTCGGTCCAGATGTCTGAGTTAATGAACTGTCTCAGACTAAAGGCCTTGGTGCTTATCTGTAGCGACTTTTCTGTGTTTTTTCTCATAGCCTTTTATTAAACTGTGTGATTATTAGCCCTTTCAGATGAGAAGAAATCTCTTCCCCCAGAGGGTAGTGAATCTGTGGAATTCTTTACCCCAGAGAGCTGTAGAGACTGGGTTGTTAAGTATGTTCAAGGCAGAGATGGACAGGTTTTTAATCAGTAAGGGAATTGAGAATTATGGGGATAAGGTTGGAAAGTGGAGTTGAGGATTATCACATCAGATCAGTCATGAGCCCACTGATTGGTGGAACAGACGCGATGGAGTTGGGGGTAGGGTGTTAGCGTGGATTGGGGATTGGCTCTCCGACAGGAAGCAGAGAGTTGGAATAAATGGGTGCTTTTCTGGTTGGCAGATGGTAACTAGTGGCGTGCCGCAGGGATCGGTACTGGGGCCTCAACTGTTTACTATTTACATAGATGATCTGGAGGAGGGGACTGAGTGTAGGGTAATAAAGTTTGCTGACAACACGAAGATAAGTGGGAAAGTGAATTACGTGGAGGAAGCGGAAGGTCTGCAGAGAGATTTGGATAGGCTGAGTGAGTGGGCGAGGATCTGGCAGATGGAGTATAACGTTGGCAAATGTGAGGTTATTAACTTTGGAAGAAATAATAGCGAATTGGATTATTATTTAAATGGAAAAAAATTACAACATGCTGCTGTGCAAAGGGACCTGGGGGTCCTTGTGCATGAGTCGCAAAAACTCAGTCTGCAAGTACAACAGGTGATCAAGAAGGCAAATGGGATGTTGGCATTTATCGCGAGGGGGATAGAATATAAAAGCAGAGAAGTCTTGCTGCATCTGTACAAGGCATTGGTGAGGCCGCAACTGGAATACTGTGTGCAGTTTTGGTCCCCTTACTTGCGAAAGGATATATTGGCCTTGGAGGGAGTGCAGAGAAGGTTCACCAGGTTGATACCGGAGATGAGGGGTGTAGATTATGAGGAGAGATTGAGCAGATTAGGTTTGTACTCGTTGGAGTTTTGAAGGCTGAGGGGTGATCTTATAGAGGCCTATAAGATAATGAAGGGGCTGGATAGGGTAGAGATGGAGAGATTCTTTCCACTCAGAAAGGAAACCAGAACTAGAGGGCACAGCCTCAAAATAAAGGGGGGTCAGTTTAGGACAGAGTTGAGGAGGAACTTCTTCTCTCAGAGGGTGGTGAATCTCTGGAATTCTCTGCCCACTGAAGTGGTGGAGGCTACCTCGTTGAATATGTTTAAGTCACGGATAGATGGATTCCTGATCGGTAAGGGAATTAGGGGTTATGGGGATCAGGCGGGTAAGTGGAACTGATCCACTTCAGATCAGTCATGATGGCGGGGCAGGCTCGAGGGGCTAGATGGCCTACACCTGCTCCTATTTCTTATGTTATTATGTTCTTATGATGGGCCAAATGGCCTACTTCTGCTCCTAGGCTGGATGGTCTTTTTCTCCAAATGGAATGCCGTGCAGTTGGAGCGGGCAGCAACAGGACACTCGGAATCGTATCCGAGAGGGATAGTGAGTGGTTGGATTGGCTAGGCAGTGGGAAGTCTATTCCTCCAGGACGAGGGCACTGAATGGATTGCTGTATCCTGCGGCCCTGACCGCGGGAAGCACAGTCGCAACACCAACGTTCGCACTTGAGGTGATAATCGGACACAGCGGAGGATATCAGGGGAGGCTGTGGCATAGAGACCCTGGGCAAGATCTGGAGACCCGGGTTCGAATCCCGCCACGTCAGATGGTGAAGTTTGAATTCAATAAAAGTCTGGAATTAAGAATCTACTGATGACCATGAAACCATTGTCGGAAAAACCCATCTGGCTCACTAATGTGCTTTAGGGAAGGAAATTGGTTGTCTTTGACAATGTCCTTCACTCTTAAATGTCCTCACACACACACGGTGGCACAGTGGTTAGCACCGCTGCCTCACAGCGCCGGGGACCCGGGTTCGATTCCCGGCTTGGCTCACTGTCTGTGTGGAGTCTGCATGTTCTCCCCGTGTCTGCGTGGGTTTACTCCGGGTGCTCCGGTTTCCTCCCACAGCCCGAAAGACGTGCTGGTTGGGGTCATTGACCCGAACAGGCGCCGGAGTGTGGCGACTGGGGGATTTTCACAGTCACTTCATTGCAGTGTTAATGTCAGCCTACTTGTGACAATAATAAATAAAGTTAAAAAAGGAGAATTCAGCACGGCCAGTGCACCCAACCAGCACGTCTTTCAGACTGTGGGAGGAAACCGGAGCAAGTGACAGACGAGGGAGTTACAGAGATAGGGAGTGTTGAAGGGGCTGGAGGAGGTCACAGACATATGGAGGGTTGTAGGGGCTGGAGGTGGTTACAGAGATAGGGACCTTTGTCGGGGCTGGAGGGGTTTACAGAGATAGGGAGGGTTGGAGGGGCTGGAGGGGTTTACAGAGATAGGGAGGGTTGGAGGGGCTGGAGGACGTTACAGAGATAGGGAGGGGTGTAGGGACTGGAGGAGGTTACAGAGATTTGGAGGGTTGTAGGGGCTGGAGGGGTTTACAGAGATATGGCAGGTTGTAGGGGCTGGAGGAGGTTACAGAGATAGGGAGAGTGGTAGGGACTGGAGGAAGTTACAGAGATAGGGATGGTTGTAGGGGCTGGAAGAGGTCACAGAGATAGGGAGGATTGTAGGGGCTGGAGGAGGTTACAGAGATAGGGAGGGTTGTAGGGGCTGGTGGGGTTTACAGAGATATGGAGGGTTGTAGGGGCTGGAGGAGGTTACAGAGATAGGGTGGATTGTAGGGGCTGGAGGAGGTTACAGAGATATAGGTGGATGTAAGGGCTGGAGGAGGTTGTAGGGGCTGGAGGAGGCTACAGAGATAGGGAGAGTTGTTGGGGCTGAAGGAGGTTACAGAGATAGGGAGAGTTGTAGGGGCTGGAGGAGGTTACAGAGATAGCGAGAGTTGTAGGGGCTGGAGGAGGTTACAGAGATAGGGAGAGTTGTTGGGGCTGGAGGAGGTTACAGAGATAGGGAGAGTTGTAGGGGCTGGAGGAGGTTACAGAGATGGAAAGGGTGAGGCCAAGCTTGTGAAGAATAAATTTTGTCAAATCGAATCCCTATTTTGCTGGTAGTTTTGTAAATCAATGAATTTGGGGCTGAGAAAGGAGCAGAGGCTGATGTGAATTCGGGCACAGGGAGCAGACTTTGGGATGACCACAGTTTGGAGCGATGGTCGAGTGTGGGCGATCGGTCCAAATTGTGTCAGAGGATTTGATTGTGGAGGAAGTGGAGGAAGTGGGGGCCTGAATGAGGCAGGGAGTCAGTGATGAGCTGTAAGCGGGCTTGCGTCAAGTCGTGTTATCAAGACAGAATGTGATGTGAAGATGTGGTTACGGGTTTCCGAATGTAACTGTAAATGTGTCTCTGTGTGTGTGTATATACACGCCCGGGCAGCAGCTGTGTGCATTATTTCTGGATATCTGTGGTCTAATCTCCTTTGACGGCTATCTGCAGAACACACTCAGTTTCTCAGGAAGCGACACCGTTTCTTGCCTCATGCACACGCTGCGTTAGCGTGACACGCTGTGTTAGCGTGACAGTGCACACGCTGTGTGCATGACAGTGCACAGGCCATGTCTGCGTGACAGTGCACACCCTCGTTCAGCAATCAGTTCACTGCACATCACAGTTAAATTAAAATCTACTCGGATACAATTAGACTGGAAATCGGAAATAAACTCAGAACGTGCTGCAATGTACTCAGCAAGACTCTCAGCATCTGTGGAGAGAGAAGCTGAGGGCATTGTGGCTAAGTTTTTGCAGATGATACAAAGATATGTAGAGGGACAGGTAGTATTGAGGAAGCAGGGGGGCTGCAGAAGGACTTGGACAGGTTAGGAGAGTGGGCAAAGAAGTGGCAGATGGAATACAATGTGGAAAAGTGTGAGGTTCTGCACTTTGGAAGGAAGAATAGAGATGTAGACTATATTCTAAACGGGGAGAGAATTCAGAAATCGGAAGCGTAAAGGGGAATTAGGAGTTCTTGTTCAAGACTCCCTTAAGGTTAACGTGTAGGTTCAGTTGGCCGTTAGGAAGACAAATGCAATGTTAGCATTCATGTCGAGAGGGCTAGAATCCAAGAGCAGGAATGTACTTCTGAGGCTGTATAAGACTCTGGTCAGACCCCATTTGGAGTATTGTGAGCAGTTTTGTGCCGGCCTTGGAAAGGGTCCAGAGGAGGTTCACAAGAATGATCCCTGGAATGAAGAGCTTGTCATATGAGGAACGGTTGAGGACTCTGGGTCTGTACTCATTGCAGTTTAGAAGGACGAGGGGGGATCTTATTGCAACTTACAGGATATTGCGAGGCCTGGATAGAGTGGATGTGGAGAGGATGTTTCCACGAGTCGGAAAAACTAGAACCAGAGGGCACAACATCAGGCTAAAGGGACGACCCTTTAGAACTGAGATAAGGTGGAATTTCTTCAGCCAGAGAGTGATGAACCTGTGGAACTCTTTGCCACAGAGGCTGTGGAGGCCGGGTCATCGAGTGTCTTTAAGACAGAGATAGATAGGGTCTTAATTGGTAAGGGGACCAAAGGTTAAGGGGAAAAGGCGGGAGAATGGGATTGAGAAACTTATCAGCCATGGCGGAGCAGACCTGATGGGCTGAATGGTCTAATTCTGCTCTTATATCTTATGGTCTTGGGGTAAACACAGTCAGCTATCTCTGTATCTCTCTCCACAGATGCCACAAACCTATTTAATATTTCCAGCATTTTCTGTTTTTACTTCAAATTGAATTTTCTCCATTTCTCTGTTGTCATCGAGTCATCAAGTCATAGCGCGTGATCTTACCACTGCGAAGCCCATTTAAATTTGCTTTTATTCATCCGTGGGACATGGGCGTCACTGGCTGGGCCAGCATTTATTGCCCATCGCTCGTTGCCTGGGGGCAGTTAAGAGTCAACCACATTGCTGTGGCTCTGGAGTCACATGTAGGCCAGACCGGGGTAAGGACGGCAGATTTCCTTCCCTAAAGGGAATTAGTGAACCAGGTGGGTTTTTCCGACAATGGATCATCAGAAGATTCTTAATTCCAGATATTTTTTATTGAATTCAAATTCCGCCATCGGCCATGGTGGGATTCGAACCCGGGTCCCCAGAACATTAGCTGAGGTTCTGGGTTAATAGTCCAGGAATAATACACTAGGCCATCACCTCCCCGTGTATTAACGATATGCTTAGCATGTCATTAATGAGTCCTGGACGCTGTCGTGCTATCTTACCTTAATCACCTTGCCGGTCAGTGTTCTCCCTGACACACTCACCCAGACAAAACGGGTCTGAAACTCTCCTGTTATGTTGGCACTTTGAATTTTTTTCATAAAGTCGCGGCCTTAGAATTTTACAGGACAGAAAGAGGCCCTTTGGCCCATTCTGTCTGCGCCGGCCATCGAGCCCCTAGTTATTCTTATCCCATTTCCAGCACTTGGTCCGTTGCCGTGTATGCTAGGGCGTTTCAAGTGTTGATCTAAATGCTTCCGAAATGTTGTGAGGGTTTCGGCCTCTACCTCCCTTTCAGGCAGCAAGTTCCAGATTCCCACCACCCATGATGAGGCCACGTCTGGAATATTATAGACAGTTTTGGATCCCCGTATTTGAGGAAGGATGTGGTGGCCTTGGAGGCAGTTGAGAGGAGGTTCACTGGATTGATTCCGAGGATGAGGGGTTTGTCGTATGAAGAGAGATTGAACAGTTTAGGCCGATACTCTCTGGAATTTAGAAGAATGAGGGGAGATCAAATTGAGGTATATAAGATGATAAAAGGTATGGATAAAGTAGACGTGGAGCAGATGCTTCCTCTTGTGGGGCATTCTAGGACGAGGGGTCATAGTCTGAGGATAAGGGGGAGCAAATTTAAAACAGAGTAGAGGAGAAACTGCTTCTTCCAAAGGGCTGTGAATCTGTGGAATTCGCTATCCCAAAGTGCAGTGGATGCTGGGACAGTGAGTACATTTAAGGAGTTAGACAGATTTTTAATTGGTAATGGGTTGAAGGGTTATGAAGAGAAGACAGGAAAATGAGGATGAGGAGCATATCAGCCATGATTGAATGGCGAAGGGGACTCGATGGGCCAAATGGCCTCATTCTGCTCCTGTATCTTATAAACTTATGAACTATCCTCTGGATGAAAAAGCTTTTCCTCACATCCCCTCTAAATCTCCTGCCCCTTCCCGGAAATCTCTGCCCCTGGTTAATGACCCCTCTACTACTGAATTCAGAAAGAATGTTCCTGATGGTGGGGAGTCCAGAACTAGGGGTCATAGTTTGAGGAGAAGGGGTAAACCTTTTAGAACTGAGGTGAGGAGAAATTTCTTCACCCAGAGGATGGTGAATGTGTGGAATTCACTCCCACAGAAAGTAGTTGAGGGCAAAACGTTGTGTGATTGGAAGAAATTAGATATCGCTCTTGGGGCTAAAGGGATCGAGGGATATGGGGGGAAGGGGGAGATCAGGATATTGAATTTGATGATCAGCCAGGATCAAAATGAATGTTGGAGCAGGCTGGAAGGGCCGAATGGCCTCCTCCTGCTTCTACTTTCCATGTTTCTATGTAAAGGGAAAAGTTTCTTCCTATCCACCCTATCTATGTCCCTCACAATTGTGTACACCTCAATCACCTCCTTCCCTCAGCCTTCTGTGCTCTAAGGAAAACAACCCCAGCCTAACCAGCCTCTCCTCAAAGCTGAAACGCTCCATTCCAGGCAGCATCCTGGTGAATCTCCCTCTCCAGTCCAATCACATCCTTCCTGTGGTGCAGTGACCAGAACTGCACGCAATACTCTAGCTGTGGCCTAACGAGTGTTTAATACAGCTCCATCATAACCTCCTTGCTCTTCTATTATGTGCCTCGGCTAATAAAGGCAAGAATCCCCTACGCCTTATGAATGCAGTACCAAGTGAGAGGTGAGACTGGTCAGAGATTCAACAACAGAAAGTTGGCAAGAGATTTTAAACTGAGGCACACAGAGGGAGACAAGGAGAGGGGAGAGAGGGGTGCGGCATGTTGGCGGTGGGACAGCACGGTGCCAAGGTGGTTAGCACTGCTGCCTCACAGCTCCAGGGACCCTGGGTTCGATTCAAAGAAAGGGGAAAGAGCAAGAGGGAAAGAAAGAGAAAGAAATACAGTGAGAGAAAGAGATGGTGGAGAGAGAGAGAGAGAGAAAACAGAGAGGAAGTGACAGAAAGTGAGACAGAGGTGAGGGAGACAGAGGGAAGATGGGAAAGTAGACACGGGAGGAGGAGAAGGTGGAGAAGACAGGAGTAGAGGTGTACAGAAAGAGGTAGAGAGGAAGAATCAGAGATTGATGGATTGGGGAACAGAGAGAGAGAGAGAGAGATGGAGCGATAGAGAAAAAGAGAGCGAGAAGACACAGGACAGCGATACTGAATGAAAGGGAGAGAGAGAGAGTGATAGCAAGAGAGAGGGAGAGAGAAAGACAGATTGAAGAAACAAATAGGAAGATAGAGAGGGAGTTAGAGAGGGGAGAGAGATAGAGAGAGAGAAATAGATAGATAATTGGAGAGAGAGAGACAGAGAGAGATACATGGAGAGACAGAGACAGAGACAGAGGGGAGAAAGAAACAGGGATAGATAGAGAACAAGGCAGAGAGAGACTGATAGCAACAGATCAAGAGAGAGAGGCGGGAGAGACAGAGAGTGAGGGAGGAGAGAGAAACAAACAAAGTGAGGGAGGGGAGAGAGAGAGAGAGAGAGTGAGGGAGGGGAGAGAGAGAAATAAACAGAGTGAGGGAGGGCAGAGACAGAGAGCATACACAGGATATTAACTTGTGGTCTGTTTCTGAGCTACCGTTAGCACTTTGCTTCCGGAAGCTCCCACTCTGTATGACCGGAAGGTCGGTGAGTTTGGAAACTTCGAGACTGACAACATCATGTCAGTGAGGAAGATATTGTCACGCTCTCAAACTTCAACGTATAAATGCTGCCGCAATTCTGATCGACACGGGAGATTGGAACTAACAAGCTGCCCCATTGCAGTGGAGATGAGGGATTACACCCTCCAGCAAGTGTTCCCCTCTGAACCCAGTACCCGCTAATCAGTCATTGGTAAACAGAAATGAGAAATTGCTTGGTCATACCCACTTTGCAGTTAATGGGATCCTGCTGTGCACACAAAGGTTGCTGCGTTCCTTCACATGACACGCAGAAAGGCCAACAAGCATCAGACTGTTCAGCACACCATTCAAAACCTAAAACACTCCCTCCAACACCGAACACTCACTCCCTCCAACACCTAAAACACTCACTCCCTCCAACACCTAAAACACTCCCTCCCTCCAACACCTAAAACACTCACTCCCTCCAACACCCAAAACATTCACTCCCTCCAACACCCAAAACACGCACTCCCTCCAACACCCAAAACACTCACTCCCTCCAACACCGGACACTCACTCCCTCCAACACCTAAAACACTCACTCCCTCCAACACCTAAAACACTCACTCCCTCCAACACCCAAAACACTCACTCCCTCCAACACCTAAAACACTCACTCCCTCCAACACCTAAAACACTCACTCCCTCCAATACCGAAAACACTCACTCCCTCCAACACCTAAAACACTCACTCCCTCCAACACCTAAAACACTCACTCCCTCCAACACCTAAAACACTCACTCCCTCCAACACCTAAAACACTCACTCCCTCCAATACCGAAAACACTCACTCCCTCCAACACCTAAAACACTCACTCCCTCCAACACCTAAAACACTCACTCCCTCCAACACTGAACACTCACTCCCTCCAACACCCAAAACACTCACTCCCTCCAACACCTAAAACACTCACTCCCTCCAACACCTAAAATACTCACTCCCTCCAACACCCAAAACACTCACTCCCTCCAACACCTAAAACATTCACTCCCTCCAACACCTAAAACACTCACTCCCTCCAACACCTAAAACATTCACTCCCTCCAACACCCAAAACACTCACTCCCTCCAACACTGAACACTCACTCCCTCCAACACCCAAAACACTCACTCCCACCAACACCTAAAACACTCACTCCCTCCAACACCTAAAATACTCACTCCCTCCAACACCCAAAACACTCACTCCCTCCAACACCTAAAACACTCACTCCCTCCAACACCTAAAACACTCACTCCCTCCAACACCTAAAACATTCACTCCCTCCAACACCCAAAACACTCACTCCCTCCAACATCTAAAACACTCACTCCCTCCAACACCTAAAACACTCACTCCCTCCAACACCTAAAACACTCACTCCCTCCAACACCTAAAACACTCACTCCCTCCAACAACTAAAACACTCACTCCCTCCAACACCCAAAACACTCACTCCCTCCAACACCGAACACTCACTCCCTCCAATACCGAAAACACTCACTCCCTCCAACACCTAAAACACTCACTCCCTCCAACACCTAAAACACTCACTCCCTCCAACAACTAAAACACTCACTCCCTCCAACACCTAAAACACTCACTCCCTCCAACACCTAAAACACTCACTCCCTCCAATACCAAAAACACTCACTCCCTCCAACACCTAAAACACTCACTCCCTCCAACACCTAAAACACTCACTCCCTCCAACACCTAAAACACTCACTCCCTCCAATACCGAAAACACTCACTCCCTCCAACACCTAAAACACTCACTCCCTCCAACACCTAAAACACTCACTCCCTCCAACACTGAACACTCACTCCCTCCAACACCCAAAACACTCACTCCCTCCAACACCTAAAACACTCACTCCCTCCAACACCTAAAATACTCACTCCCTCCAACACCCAAAACACTCACTCCCTCCAACACCTAAAACATTCACTCCCTCCAACACCTAAAACACTCACTCCCTCCAACACCTAAAACATTCACTCCCTCCAACACCCAAAACACTCACTCCCTCCAACACTGAACACTCACTCCCTCCAACACCCAAAACACTCACTCCCACCAACACCTAAAACACTCACTCCCTCCAACACCTAAAATACTCACTCCCTCCAACACCCAAAACACTCACTCCCTCCAACACCTAAAACACTCACTCCCTCCAACACCTGAAACACTCACTCCCTCCAACACCTAAAACATTCACTCCCTCCAACACCCAAAACACTCACTCCCTCCAACATCTAAAACACTCACTCCCTCCAACACCTAAAACACTCACTCCCTCCAACACCTAAAACACTCACTCCCTCCAACACCTAAAACACTCACTCCCTCCAACAACTAAAACACTCACTCCCTCCAACACCCAAAACACTCACTCCCTCCAACACCGAACACTCACTCCCTCCAATACCGAAAACACTCACTCCCTCCAACACCTAAAACACTCACTCCCTCCAACACCTAAAACACTCACTCCCTCCAACAACTAAAACACTCACTCCCTCCAACACCCAAAACAATCACTCCCTCCAACACCCAAAACACTCCCTCCCTCCAACACCTAAAACACTCACTCCCTCCAACACCCAAAACACTCACTACCTCCAACACCCAAAACACTCACTCCCTCCAACACCCAAAACACTCACTCCCTCCAACACCTAAAACACTCACTCCCTCCAACACTGAACACTCACTCCCTCCAACACCCAAAACACTCACTCCCTCCAACACCTAAAACACTCACTCCCTCCAACACCTAAAATACTCACTCCCTCCAACACCCAAAACACTCACTCCCTCCAACACCTAAAACACTCACTCCCTCCAACACCTAAAACACTCACTCCCTCCAACACCTAAAACATTCACTCCCTCCAACACCCAAAACACTCACTCCCTCCAACACCTAAAACACTCACTCCCTCCAACACCTAAAACACTCACTCCCTCCAACACCTAAAACACTCACTCCCTCCAACACCCAAAACACTCCCTCCCTCCAACACCTAAAACACTCACTCCCTCCAACAGCTAAAACACTCACTCCCTCCAGCACCCAAAACACTCACTCCCTCCAGCACCCAAAACACTCACTCCCTCCAACACTCAAAACACTCACTCCCTCCAACACCCAAAACACTCACTCCCTCCAACACCCAAAACACTCACTCACTCCAACACCCAAAACACTCATTCCCTCCAACACCCAAAACACTCCCTCCCTCCAACACCCAAAACACTCCCTCCCTCCAACACCCAAAACACTCACTCCCTCCAACACGTAAAACACTCACTCCCTCCAACACCCAAAACACTCACTCCCTCCAAAACCCAAAACACTCACTCCCTCCAACACCTAAAACACTCACTCCCTCCAACACCCAAAACACTCAATCCCTCCAACACCCAAAACACTCACCACCTCCAACACCTAAAACACTCACTCCCTCCAACACCCAAAACACTCCATTCAACACTGAACACTCACTCCCTCCAACACCGAAAACACTCACTCCCTCCAACACCTAAAACACTCACTCCCTCCAACACCCAAAACACTCACTCCCTCCAACACCCAAAACACTCACTCCCTCCAACACCCAAAGCACTCCCTCCCTCCAACACCCAAAACACTCCATTCAACACTGAACACTCACTCCCACCAACACCAAAACACTCACTCCCTCCAACACCCAAAAGACTCACTCCCTCCAACACCTAAAACACTCACTCCCTCCAACACCCAAAACACTCAATCCCTCCAACACCCAAAACACTCCCTCCAACACCCAAAACACTCACTCCCTCCAACACCTAAAACATTCACTCCCTCCAACACCTAAAACACGCCCTCCCTCCAACAGCTAAACACTCACTCCCTCCAACACCCAAAACACTCACTCCCTCCAACAGCTAAAACACTCACTCCCTTCAACACCCGAAACACTCACTCCCTCCAACACCCAAAGCACTCCCTCCCTCCAACACCCAAAACACTCCCTCCCTCCAACACCCAAAACACTCACTCCCTCCAACGCCGAAAAAACTCAATCCCTCCAAGAGCTAAAACACTCACTCCCTCCAACACCCAAAACACACAATCCCTCCAACACCCAAAACACTCACTCCCTCCAACACCTAAAACACTCACTCCCTCCAACACCCAAAAAACTCACTCCCTCCAAAACCCAAAACACTCACTCCCTCCAACACCTAAAACACTCACTCCCTCCAACACCCAAAACACTCAAGCCCTCCAACACCCAAAACACTCCCTCCCTCCAACACCCAAAACACTCACTCCCTCCAACGCCCAAAAAACTCAATCCCTCCAAGAGCTAAAACACTCACTCCCTCCAACACCCAAAACACACAATCCCTCCAACACCCAAAACACTCACTCCCTCCAACACCTAAAACACTCACTCGCTCCAACACCCAAAAAACTCACTCCCTCCAAAACCCAAAACACTCACTCCCTCCAACACCTAAAACACTCACTCCCTCCAACACCCAAAACACTCAAGCCCTCCAACACCCAAAACACTCACCCCCTCCAACACCTAAAACACTCACTCCCTCCAACACCCAAAACACTCCATTCAACACTGAACACTCACTCCCTCCAACACCCAAAACACTCACTCCCTACAACACCTAAAACACTCACTCCCTCCAACACCCAAAACACTCACTCCCTCCAACACCCAAAACACTCACTCCCTCCAACACCCAAAACACTCCCTCCCTCCAACACCCAAAACACTCCCTCCCTCCAACACCCAAAACACTACCTCCCTCCAACACCCAAAACACTCCATTCAACACTGAACACTCACTCCCTCCAACACCAAAACACTCACTCCCTCCAACACCCAAAAGACTCACTCCCTCCAACACCCAAAACACTCACTCCCTCCAACACCCAAAACACACAATCCCTCCAACACCCAAAACACTCACTCCCTCCAACACCCAAAACACTCACTCCCTCGAACACCTAAAATACTCCCTCCCTGCAACAGTCAAAACACTCACTCCCCCCAACACCCAAAACATTCACTCCCTCCAACACCCAAAACACTCACTCCCTCCAACACCTAAAACACTCCCTCCCTCCAACAGACAAAACACTCACTCCCTCCAACACCTGAAACACTCACTCCCTCCATCACCTAGAACACTCACTCCCTCCAACACCCAAAACACTCGCTCCCTCCAACACCTAAACACTCACTCCCTCCAGCTCCCAAAACACTCATTCCCTCCAACACCTAAAACACTCACTCCCTCCAACACCTGAAACGCTCACTCCCTCCAACATCTAAAAGACACACTCCCTCCAACACCCAAAACACTCACTCCCTCCAACACCTGAAACACTCACTCCCTCCAACACCTAAAACACTCACTCCCTCCAACACTCAAAACACTCGCTCCCTCCAACACTTGAAACACTCACTCGCTCCAACACCTGAAACACTCACTCCCTCCAACACGTAAAGCACTCACTAACTCCAACACCCGAAACACTCGCTCCCTCCAACACCTGAAACACTCACTCCCTCCAACACCCAAAACAGTCACTCCCTCCAACACCTGAAACACTCAGTCCCTCCAACACCTAAAACACTCAATCCCTCCAACATCTAAAAGACTCACTCCCTTCAACACCCAAAACACTCACTCCCTCCAACACCCAAAACACTCACTCCCTCCAACACATAAAACACTCACTCCCTCCAACACCTAAAACACTCACTCCCTTGAACACCTATAACACTCACTCCCCCCAACACCTAAAACACTCACTCCCTCCAATACCTAAAACACTCACTCCCACCAACACCCAAAACACTCACTCCCTCCAACACCGAAAACACTCACTCCCTCCAACACCTAAAACACTCACTCCCTCCAACACCTAAAACACTCACTCCCTCCAACACCCAAAACACTCACTCCCTCCAACACCTAAACCACTCACTCCACCCAACACCTAAATGACTCACTCCCTCCAACACCCAAAACACTCACTCCCTCCAACACCCAAAACACTCACTCCCTCCAACACCCAAAACACTCACTCCCTCCAACACCTAAACCACTCACTCCACCCAACACCTAAATGACTCACTCCCTCCAACACCCAAAACACTCACTCCCTCCAACACCCAAAACACTCACTCCCTCCAACACCTAAAACACTCACTCCCTCCAACACCTAACACTCTCACTCCCTCCAACACCCAAAACACTCACTCCCTCCAACACCTAGAAGACTCACTCCCTCCAACACCCAAAACACTCACTCCCTCCAACAGCCAAAACACTCAAACCCTCCAACAGCCAAAACACTCACTCCCTCCAACACCTAAAACACTCATTCCCTCCAACACCTAACACTCTCACTCCCTCCAACACCCAAAACACTCACTCCCTCCAACACCTAGAAGACTCACTCCCTCCAACACCCAAAACACTCACTCCCTCCAACAGCCAAAACACTCACTCCCTCCAACAGCCAAAACACTCACTCCCTCCAACAGCCAAAACACTCACTCCCTCCAACACCCAAAACACTCACTCCCTCCAACACCCAAAACACTCAATCCCTCCAACACATAAAACACACCCTCCCTCCAACAGCTAAAACACTCACTCCCTCCAACACCCAAAACACTCACTCCCTCCAACACCTAAAACACTCACTTCCTCCAACACCCAAAACACTCATTCCCTCCAACACCTAAAACACTCACTCCCTCCAACACCCAAAACACTCACTCCCTCCAACACCGAAAACACTCACTCCCTCCAACACCTAAAACACTACTCCCTCCAACACCTAAAACACTCGCTCCCTCCAACACCTAAAACACTCACTCCCTCCAACACCTAAAACACTCACTCCCTCCAACACCTAAAACACTCACTCCCTCCAACACCTAAAACACTCACACCCTCCAACAGCCAAAACACACACTCCCTCCAATATCTAAAACACTCTCTCCCTCCAACAACTAAAACACTCACTCCCTCCAACACCCAAAACACTCACACCCTCCAACACCCAAAACACTCACTCCCTCCAACACATAAAACACTCACTCCCTCCAACACCTAAAACACTCACTCCCTTGAACACCTAAAACACTCACTCCCTCCAACACCCAAAACACTCACTCCCTCCAACACATAAAAAACACCCTCCCTCCAACACCCAAAACAGTCACTCCCACCAACACCCAAAACACTCACTCCCTCCAACACCTAAAACACTCACTCCCTCCAACACCTAAAACACTCAAACCCTCCAACACCTAAAACACTCACTCCCTCCAACACCCAAAACACTCACTCCCTCCAACACCCAAAACACTCACTCCCTCCAACACCTAAAAGACTCACTCCCCCCAACACCAAAAGACTCACTCCCTCCAACACCCAAAACACTCACTCCCGCCAACACCTCAAACACTCACTCCCTCCAACACCTAACACTCTCACTCCCTCCAACACCCAAAACACTCACTCCCTCCAACACCGATAGAACTCCCTCCCTCCAACACCCAAAACACTCACTCCCTCCAAAACCCAAAACACTCACTCCCTCCAACACCTAGAAGACTCACTCCCTCCAACACCCAAAACACTCACTCCCTCCAACAGCCAAAACACTCACTCCCTCCAACAGCCAAAACACTCACTCCCTCCAACAGCCAAAACACTCACTCCCTCCAATACCCAAAACACTCACTCCCTCCAACACCCAAAACACTCACTCCCTCCAACACATAAAACACACCCTCCCTCCAACACCCAAAACACTCACTCCCTCCGACACCCAAAACACTCACTCCCTCCAACACCTAAAACACTCACTCCCTCCAACACCCAAAACACTCACTCCCTCCAACACCTAAAACACTCACACCCTCCAACAGCCAAAACACTCACTCCCTCCAATATCTAAAACACTGACTCCCTCCAACACCGAAAACACTCACTCCCTCCAACACCTAAAACACTACTCCCTCCAACACCTAAAACACACACTCCCTCCAACACCGAAAACACTCACTCCCTCCAACACCCAAAACACTCCCTCCCTCCAACACCTAAAACACTCACTCCCTCCAACAACTAAAACACTCACTCCCTCCAACACCCAAAACACTCACACCCTCCAACACCCAAAACACTCACTCCCTCCAACACATAAAACACACCCTCCCTCCAACACCCAAAACACTCACTCCCTCGAACACCTAAAATACTCCCTCCCTGCAACAGTCAAAACACTCACTCCCCCCAACACCCAAAACATTCACTCCCTCCAACACCCAAAACACTCACTCCCTCCAACACCTAAAACACTCCCTCCCTCCAACAGACAAAACACTCACTCCCTCCAACACCTGAAACACTCACTCCCTCCATCACCTAGAACACTCACTCCCTCCAACACCCAAAACACTCGCTCCCTCCAACACCTAAACACTCACTCCCTCCAGCTCCCAAAACACTCATTCCCTCCAACACCTAAAACACTCACTCCCTCCAACACCTGAAACGCTCACTCCCTCCAACATCTAAAAGACACACTCCCTCCAACACCCAAAACACTCACTCCCTCCAACACCTGAAACACTCACTCCCTCCAACACCTAAAACACTCACTCCCTCCAACACTCAAAACACTCGCTCCCTCCAACACTTGAAACACTCACTCGCTCCAACACCTGAAACACTCACTCCCTCCAACACGTAAAGCACTCACTAACTCCAACACCCGAAACACTCGCTCCCTCCAACACCTGAAACACTCACTCCCTCCAACACCCAAAACAGTCACTCCCTCCAACACCTGAAACACTCAGTCCCTCCAACACCTAAAACACTCAATCCCTCCAACATCTAAAAGACTCACTCCCTTCAACACCCAAAACACTCACTCCCTCCAACACCCAAAACACTCACTCCCTCCAACACATAAAACACTCACTCCCTCCAACACCTAAAACACTCACTCCCTTGAACACCTATAACACTCACTCCCCCCAACACCTAAAACACTCACTCCCTCCAATACCTAAAACACTCACTCCCACCAACACCCAAAACACTCACTCCCTCCAACACCGAAAACACTCACTCCCTCCAACACCTAAAACACTCACTCCCTCCAACACCTAAAACACTCACTCCCTCCAACACCCAAAACACTCACTCCCTCCAACACCTAAACCACTCACTCCACCCAACACCTAAATGACTCACTCCCTCCAACACCCAAAACACTCACTCCCTCCAACACCCAAAACACTCACTCCCTCCAACACCCAAAACACTCACTCCCTCCAACACCTAAACCACTCACTCCACCCAACACCTAAATGACTCACTCCCTCCAACACCCAAAACACTCACTCCCTCCAACACCCAAAACACTCACTCCCTCCAACACCTAAAACACTCACTCCCTCCAACACCTAACACTCTCACTCCCTCCAACACCCAAAACACTCACTCCCTCCAACACCTAGAAGACTCACTCCCTCCAACACCCAAAACACTCACTCCCTCCAACAGCCAAAACACTCAAACCCTCCAACAGCCAAAACACTCACTCCCTCCAACACCTAAAACACTCATTCCCTCCAACACCTAACACTCTCACTCCCTCCAACACCCAAAACACTCACTCCCTCCAACACCTAGAAGACTCACTCCCTCCAACACCCAAAACACTCACTCCCTCCAACAGCCAAAACACTCACTCCCTCCAACAGCCAAAACACTCACTCCCTCCAACAGCCAAAACACTCACTCCCTCCAACACCCAAAACACTCACTCCCTCCAACACCCAAAACACTCAATCCCTCCAACACATAAAACACACCCTCCCTCCAACAGCTAAAACACTCACTCCCTCCAACACCCAAAACACTCACTCCCTCCAACACCTAAAACACTCACTTCCTCCAACACCCAAAACACTCATTCCCTCCAACACCTAAAACACTCACTCCCTCCAACACCCAAAACACTCACTCCCTCCAACACCGAAAACACTCACTCCCTCCAACACCTAAAACACTACTCCCTCCAACACCTAAAACACTCGCTCCCTCCAACACCTAAAACACTCACTCCCTCCAACACCTAAAACACTCACTCCCTCCAACACCTAAAACACTCACTCCCTCCAACACCTAAAACACTCACACCCTCCAACAGCCAAAACACACACTCCCTCCAATATCTAAAACACTCTCTCCCTCCAACAACTAAAACACTCACTCCCTCCAACACCCAAAACACTCACACCCTCCAACACCCAAAACACTCACTCCCTCCAACACATAAAACACTCACTCCCTCCAACACCTAAAACACTCACTCCCTTGAACACCTAAAACACTCACTCCCTCCAACACCCAAAACACTCACTCCCTCCAACACATAAAAAACACCCTCCCTCCAACACCCAAAACAGTCACTCCCACCAACACCCAAAACACTCACTCCCTCCAACACCTAAAACACTCACTCCCTCCAACACCTAAAACACTCAAACCCTCCAACACCTAAAACACTCACTCCCTCCAACACCCAAAACACTCACTCCCTCCAACACCCAAAACACTCACTCCCTCCAACACCTAAAAGACTCACTCCCCCCAACACCAAAAGACTCACTCCCTCCAACACCCAAAACACTCACTCCCGCCAACACCTCAAACACTCACTCCCTCCAACACCTAACACTCTCACTCCCTCCAACACCCAAAACACTCACTCCCTCCAACACCGATAGAACTCCCTCCCTCCAACACCCAAAACACTCACTCCCTCCAAAACCCAAAACACTCACTCCCTCCAACACCTAGAAGACTCACTCCCTCCAACACCCAAAACACTCACTCCCTCCAACAGCCAAAACACTCACTCCCTCCAACAGCCAAAACACTCACTCCCTCCAACAGCCAAAACACTCACTCCCTCCAATACCCAAAACACTCACTCCCTCCAACACCCAAAACACTCACTCCCTCCAACACATAAAACACACCCTCCCTCCAACACCCAAAACACTCACTCCCTCCGACACCCAAAACACTCACTCCCTCCAACACCTAAAACACTCACTCCCTCCAACACCCAAAACACTCACTCCCTCCAACACCTAAAACACTCACACCCTCCAACAGCCAAAACACTCACTCCCTCCAATATCTAAAACACTGACTCCCTCCAACACCGAAAACACTCACTCCCTCCAACACCTAAAACACTACTCCCTCCAACACCTAAAACACACTCCCTCCAACACCGAAAACACTCACTCCCTCCAACACCCAAAACACTCCCTCCCTCCAACACCTAAAACACTCACTCCCTCCAACAACTAAAACACTCACTCCCTCCAACACCCAAAACACTCACACCCTCCAACACCCAAAACACTCACTCCCTCCAACACATAAAACACACCCTCCCTCCAACACCTAAAACACTCACACCCTCCAACAGCCAAAACACTCACTCCCTGCAACACCCAAATCACTCACACCCTCCAACACCCAAAACACTCACTCCCTCCAACACATAAAACACTCACTCCCTCCAACACCTAAAACACTCACTCCCTTGAACACCTATAACACTCACTCCCCCCAACACCCAAAACACTCACTCCCTCCAATATCTAAAACACTCACTCCCACCAACACCCAAAACACTCACTCCCTCCAACACCTAAAACACTCACTCACTCCAACACCCAAAACACTCACTCCCTCCAACACCCAAAACACTCACTCCCTCCAACACCTAAAACACTCACTCCCCCCAACACCTAAAAGACTCACTCCCTCCAACACCCAAAACACTCACTCCCTCCAACACCTAAAACACTCACTCCCCCCAACACCTAAAAGACTCACTCCCTCCAACACCCAAAACACTCACTCCCTCCAACACCCAAAACACTCACTCCCTCCAACACCTAAAACACTCACTCCCTCCAACATCTAACACTCTCACTCCCTCCAAAACCCAAAACACTCACTCCCTCCAACACCTAGAAGACTCACTCCCTCCAACACCCAAAACACTCACTCCCTCCAACAGCCAAAACACTCACTCCCTCCAACAGCCAAAACACTCACTCCCTCCAACAGCCAAAACACTCACTCCCTCCAACACCCAAAACACTCACTCCATCTAACACCCAAAACACTCACTCCCTCCAACACATAAAACACACCCTCCCTCCAACACCCAAAACACTCACTCCCTCCAACACCCAAAACACTCACTCCCTCCAACACCTAAAACACTCACTCCCTCCAACACCCAAAACACTCACTCCCTCCAACACCTAAAACACTCACTCCCTCCAACACGCAAAACACTCACTCCCTCCAACACCTAAAACACTCACACCCCCCAACAGCCAAAACACTCACTCCCTCCAATATCTAAAACACTCACTCCCTCCAACACTGAAAACACTCACTCCCTCCAACACCTAAAACACTACTCCCTCCAACACCTAAAACACTCGCTCCCTCCAACACCTAAAACACTCACTCCCTCCAAAACCCAAAACACTCACTCCCTCCAACAGCCAAAACACTCACTCCCTCCAACAGCCAAAACACTCACTCCCTCCAACAGCCAAAACACTCACTCCCTCCAACACCCAAAACACTCACTCCATCCAACACCCAAAACACTCACTCCCTCCAACACATAAAACACACCCTCCCTCCAACACCCAAAACACTCACTCCCTCCAACACCCAAAACACTCACTCCCTCCAACACCTAAAACACTCACTCCCTCCAACACCTAAAACACTCACTCCCTCCAACACCCAAAACACTCACTCCCTCCAACACCCAAAACACTCACTCCCTCCAACACCTAAAACACTCACACCCTCCAACAGCCAAAACACTCACTCCCTCCAATATCTAAAACACTCACTCCCTCCAACACCCAAAACACTACTCCCCCCAACACCTAAAACACTCGCTCCCTCCAACACCTGAAACACTCACTCCCTCCAACAGCCAAAACACTCACTCCCTCCAACAGCCAAAACACTCACTCCCTCCAACAGCCAAAACACTCACTCCCTCCAACACCCAAAACACTCACTCCATCCAACACCCAAAACACTCACTCCCTCCAACACCTAAAACACTCACTCCCTCCAACACCTAAAACACTCACTCCCTCCAACACCCAAAACACTCACTCCCTCCAACACCCAAAACACTCACTCCCTCCAACACCTAAAACACTCACACCCTCCAACAGCCAAAACACTCACTCCCTCCAATATCTAAAACACTCACTCCCTCCAACACCGAAAACACTCACTCCCTCCAACACCTAAAACACTACTCCCTCCAACACCTAAAACACTCGCTCCCTCCAACACCTGAAACACTCACTCCCTCCAACAGCCAAAACACTCACTCCCTCCAACAGCCAAAACACTCACTCCCTCCAACAGCCAAAACACTCACTCCCTCCAACACCCAAAACACTCACTCCATCCAACACCCAAAACACTCACTCCCTCCAACACATAAAACACACCCTTCCTCCAACACCCAAAACACTCACTCCCTCCAACACCCAAAACACTCACTCCCTCCAACACCTAAAACACTCACTCCCTCCAACACCTAAAACACTCACTCCCTCCAACACCCAAAACACTCACTCCCTCCAACACCTAAAACACTCACACCCTCCAACAGCCAAAACACTCACTCCCTCCAATATCTAAAACACTCACTCCCTCCAACACCGAAAACACTCACTCCCTCCAACACCTAAAACACTACTCCCTCCAACACCTAAAACACTCGCTCCCTCCAACACCTGAAACACTCACTCCCTCCAACACCCAAAACACTCCCTCCCTCCAACACCTAAAACACTCACTCCCTCCAACAGCCAAAACACTCACTCCCTCCAACACCTAAAACACTCACTCCCTCCAACACCTAAAACACTCACTCCCTCCAACACCCAAAACACTCCCTCCCTCCAACACCCAAAACACTCCCTCCCTCCAACAGCCAAAACACTCACTCCCTCCAACACCCAAAACACTCCCTCCCTCCAACACCCAAAACACTCCCTCCCTCCAACAGCCAAAACACTCACTCCCTCCAACAGCCAAAACACTCACTCCCTCCAACAGCCAAAACACTCACTCCCTCCAACAGCCAAAACACTCACTCCCTCCAACACCTAAAACACTCACTCCCTCCAACACCCAAAACACTCACTCCCTCCAACACCCAAAACACTCACTCCCTCCAACACCTAAAACACTCACTCCCTCCAACACCCAAAACACTCACTCCCTCCAACACCCAAAACATTCACTCCCTCCAACAGCCAAAACACTCACTCCCTCCAACACCTAAAACACTCACTCCCTCCAACACCCAAAACACTCACACCCTCCAACACCTAAAACACTCACTCCCTCCAATACCTAGAAAACTCACTCCCCCCAACACCTGTGGTAAACCACTGTTAAGTTTATTGCCTGTGTGTGTGTGTGTGTGTGTGAGACATGCCTGGGCATGCCCCTGTCGGCCCTGCCTGGGACTCCTCCCCCCCTGCTCCAGGTATAAAGGTGACTGCTCCCAACCCCCTGCCTCAGTCTCTGGACCAGTTCATCAGCATGGGTCTGCTCCAAGTCTTTTGTGAATAAAAGCCTATTTGTTCTTGCATACAAACTAGTCTTTGCTTGATTGACAGTGCATCAATTCTATTCACAAAAGGTTTTGGGATGGAGCAGATATTAAAACCCGATAGATTAGAATTGGATTCTCAAGCCGTAGGAGCCTCTAACAGCTTCGATCACTGGCTGCGATGTTTCGAAACTTTCCTCACCGCCTCCGCCTCCCGGACCGAAACCGACAAGCTCCACGTGCTCCACGCCCGGGTAAGCGATCAAGTATTCTTGATGATTAGAGACGCTGAAACTTACGAGGATGCGATCGAACTTTTAAAAGGCCAGTACAACAAACAGACTAATGTAATCTACGCCAGACATCTTCTGGCTACTCGCAGACAACAGCCAGGAGAATCGGGCGACCAATTCCTGCGTGCGTTGCGAGCACTTGGCAGGGCCTGCAACTGCAAGGCCGTAACAGGCGCCCAAAACACTGAGGAGTTAATCAGAGATGCCTCTGTCACGGGTATCAGGTCAAACTATATCCAACAATGACTGCTGGAACAGGGTGGGCTGGATCTACAAAAGACTGTGGCGCTTGCCGACTCGATAGAGATGGCTTTCCGTAATCTCGAGGCCTACACCCCCGACCACGGGGGCGCATCGTGGACGCTGCGGTCGCCGCCACCTCTGTACTCGGGAGGGCCGCACGCCGACGCCACGCCACGTCCCACCAATGACCCGACCGCTGCAGCAGTCTCTGGAGGCCCAAAGTGCTACTTCTGCGGCCTGGGGAAGCACCCCCGTCAACGCTGCCCGGCGAAGGATGCGATCTGCTCCGGGTGTGGAAAGAAGGGCCATTCCGCGAAAGTATGCAGGGCGAAGTCGACCTCCAAGCCCAGTAGCGCCGCGTGCGACCCGCGGGGGCCGCCATCTTGGGCACCGGTTGCCACGTGTGAGCCATGCGGGCCGCCATCTTGGACGCCTTCAGCCACGTGTGAGCCGTGCGGGCCGCCATCTTGGAGGCCGTCAGCCGCGTCGCAAAATCCAACGGTGGCTTCGGTTACGCTGGACCAATCCAGGCCTCACCAACTCGCCAGGTCCATGATGGACATCGAGGTAAACGGTCGCACTACAAACTGTTTATTTGACTGTGGGAGCACGGAGAGCTTTATTCACCCTAACACAGTGAGTCGCTACGCCCTTTCAGTACTGCCAGTGAAGCAAACGATCTCCATGGCTTCAAAGTCCCACTCAGTGGATGTCCTCGGGTACTGCGTGGCGACCCTGACTGTACGGGGCACAGTGTACAAAAACTTCAGGCTCCTCGTGCTGCCACAACTCTGCGCTGCCGTACTCCTGGGGCTAGATTTCCTGTGTCACCTTAAGAGCGTCACCATGGAGTATAATGGGCCTTTTCCCCCACTCTCTGTTTGCAATCACCAGTTCTTAGATTGCCCACCGCGCACCACCTGCAGCCTCTCGACCCTTAAAGTCGCCCCTCCCTCACTGTTCGAAAATCTCACCCCCGACTGCAAGCCCATCGCCACCAAGAGCAGACGGTACAGTGCTGGAGACAGGGCTTTTATCAGGTCCAAAGTACAACGGCTCCTAGGGGAGGGGATCATTGAGGCCAGTACCAGCCCCTGGAGAGCCCAAGTAGTAGTTGTTAAGACTGGGGAGAAACATCGCATGGTCATTGACTACAGTCAGACCATTAACCGCTACACGCAGCTGGACGCGTACCCCCTTCCCCCCATATCTGACATGGTTAATCAGATTGCGCAATATCGGGTGTTCTCCACCATCGACTTAAAATCTGCATATCACCAGCTCCCTATCCGCCCGGAAGACCGCCAATATACTGCCTTCGAGGCGGATGGCCGCCTCTATCACTTCCTTAGGGTCTCCTTCGGCGTCACCAACAGGGTCTCGGTTTTCCAGCGTGAGATGGACCGAATGGTAGACCAGAACGGGCTGCGGGCCACCTTCCCATACCTGGATAACGTCACCATCTGCGGCCATGATCAGCAGGACCATGACACCAACCTCCACAAATTCCTCCACACCGCCACACTCCTAAATCTGACCTATAATAAGGAGAAGTGCGTATTCCGCACACGCCGCCTCGCCATCCTTGGTTGTGTTGTGGAAAACGGGGTCATCGGTCCCGATCCCGACGGCATGCGCCCCCTCCTGGAACTTCCCGTCCCCACCAGCCTCAAAGCACTGAGGAGATGCCTGGGCTTCTTCTCGTATTACGCCCAGTGGGTCCCTAATTATGCGGATAAAGCCCGTCCGCTCATCAAATCCACCTCTTTTCCCCTGACGGCAGAGGCCCGCCTGGCCTTCGACCGCATCAAAGCAGACATCGCGATGGCCACGATGCACGCTGTAGACGAATCCATCCCGTTCCAGGTGGAGAGCGATGCGTCTGACTTCGCCCTAACCACCACCCTTAACCAGGCGGGCAGACCCGTGGCCTTCTTCTCACGAACCCTCCAAGACCCTGAAATTCGACACTCCTCTGTTGAGAAGGAGGCCCAAGCCATAGTGGAAGCTGTACGGCACTGGCGCCACTACTTAGCTGGTAAACGATTCACCCTACTCACGGACCAACGGTCAGTTGCATTCATGTTTAACAACACGCAAAAATGATAAAATATTGAGGTGGAGAATCGAGCTTTCCACCGACAATTACGACATCTTATACCGGCCCGGGAAGCTCCAGACGCCCTGTCCCGGGGAATATGTGCCAGCGCACAAATAGACCAATTGCAGACTCTCCACAACGACCTCTGCCACCCAGGGGTCACCAGGTTTTTTCACTTCATTAAAGCCCGTAACCTGCCCTACTCCATTGAGGAAGTCAGGTCTATAACCAGACACTGCCAGGTCTGCGCAGAGTGCAAGCCGCACTTCTATCGGCCAGACAGAGCACACCTCATAAAGGCCACCTGCGCTTTCGAATGCCTAAGCGTCGACTTCAACGGTCCCCTCCCCTCTTCTGACCGCAATATATACTTCCTCAACGTCATTGACGAATATTCACGTTTCCCCTTCGCTATTCCCTGCCCGGATATGACCTTGGCCACGGTCGTCAGGGCCCTGCACAGCCTCTTCACCCTGTTCGGTTTCCCCAGCTATATCCATAGCAACCGGGGATCCTCCTTTATGAGTGATGAGCTGCGACAGTACCTGCTCTCCAAAGGCATAACCTCGAGTAGGACCACCAGCTACAACCCCAGGGGGGAACGGGCAGGTAGAGAGGGAGAACACGACAGTCTGGAAGGATGTTTTTCGAGCTCTGAGGTCTAAAGGTCTTCCAGTCACCCGCTGGCAAGAGGTCCTCCCTGATTCGCTACACTCGATTAGATCACTCCTTTGCACAGCTACCAATGCTACCCCTCACGAAAGAATGTTTGTTTTCCCCAGGAAGTCCTCCTCGGGGACCTCACTACCGTCGTGGCTGACGTCCCCAGGCCATGTCCTGCTCCGGAAGCACGTGAGGACCCATAAGTCGGACCCCCTGGTCGAAAGGGTTCAGCTCCTCCACGCCAACTCCCAATACGCCAATGTAGCATATACCAATGGGCGGGAGGACACAGTCTCCATTCGAGACCTGGCATCCGCAGGTGCACCAGGGACCACAGCGACCCACAACCCCACACTCCCCAACCCCCGTATACAGCACGCCTGAGCCCAGGAGCCGCCACCACACACCCGACAATCGGAAGGAACTACAGACGACTCGAGCCTGGCGCCTGAACCAACACCGCAGCAACCGGTACCGACACCACAACCGGCACTCCGGCGGTCGCAGCGGCAGATCAAGCCCCCAGAGAGACTGAATTTGTAAATTTGTAATTCTGTAAATATCGTTCCAGCCACCTCACCCCGCCGGACTCTTTTTTAAAAAGCAGGGGGTGAATGTGGTAAACCACTGTTATTGCCTGTGTGTGTGTGTGTGTGTGTGTGTGTGTGTGTGTGTGTGTGTGTGTGTGTGACATGCGTGGGCATGCCCCTGCCGGCCCTGCCTGAGACTCCTCCCCCCCGGTCCAGGTATAAAGGTGACTGCTCCCAACCCACTGCCTCACTCGCCGGACCAGTTCATCAGCATGGGTCTGCTCCAAATCTTTTGCGAATAAAAGCCTCTTTGTTCTTGCATACAAACTAGTCTTTGCTTGATTGACAGTGCATCAACACCGAAAACACTCACTCCCTCCAATACCTAAAACACTCACTCCCTCCAACACCGAAAACACTCACTCCCTCCAATACCTAAAACACTCACTCCCTCCAACACCTAAAACACTCACTCCCTCCAACACCTAAAACACTCACTCCCTCCAACACCGAAAACACTCACTCCCTCCAACACCTAAAACACTCACTCCCTCCAACACCGAAAACACTCACTCCCCCAATACCTAAAACACTCACTCCCTCCAACACCGAAAACACTCACTCCCTCCAACACCGAAAACACTCACTCCCTCGAACACCGAAAACACTCACTCCCTCCAATACCTAAAACACTCACTCCCTCCAACACCTAAAACACTCACTCCCTCCAACACCGAAAACACTCACTCCCTCCAATACCTAAAACACTCACTCCCTCCAACACCGAAAACACTCACTCCCTCCAACACCTAAAACACTCACTCCCTCCAACACCGAAAACACTCACTCCCTCCAACACCTAAAACACTCACTCCCTCCAACAACTAAAACACTCACTCCCTCCAACACCTAAAACACTCACTCCCTCCAACAACTAAAACACTCACTCCCTCCAACACCTAAAACACTCACTCCCTCCAACAACTAAAACACTGACTCCCTCCAAAACCTAAAACACTCACTCCCTCCAACACCTAAAACACTCACTCCCTCCAACACCTAAAACACTCACATACTCCTAAACCTAAAACACTCACTCCCTCCAACAACTAAAACACTGACTCCCTCCAAAACCTAAAACACTCACTCCCTCCAACACCTAAAACACTCACTCCCTCCAACACCGAAAACACTCACATACTCCTAAACCTAAAACACTCACTCCCTCCAACAACTAAAACACTGACTCCCTCCAAAACCTAAAACACTCACTCCCTCCAACACCTAAAACACTCACTCCCTCCAACACCGAAAACACTCACTCCCTCCAACACCGAAAACACTCACTCCCTCCAACAACTAAAACACTGACTCCCTCCAAAACCTAAAACACTCACATACTCCTAAACCTAAAACACTCACTCCCTCCAACACCTAAAACACTCACTCCCTCCAACACCTAAAACACTCACTCCCCCCAACACCTAAAACACTCACTCCCTCCAACACCTAAAACACTCACTCCCTCCAACAACTAAAACACTCACTCCCTCCAACAACTAAAACACTGACTCCCTACAAAACCTAAAACACTAACTCCCTCCAACACATAAAACACTCAATCCCTCCAACACATAAAACACTCACTCCCTCCAACACCTAAAACACTCACTCCCTCCAACACCTAAAACACTCACTCCCTCCAACACCCAAAACACTCACTCCCTCCAACACCTAAAACACTCACTCCCTCCAACACCCAAAACACTCACTCCCTCCAACACCTGAAACACTCACTCCCTCCAAAACCTAAAAGACTCACTCCCTCCAAAACCTAAAAAACTCACTCCCTCCAACACAGAAAACACTCACTCCCTCCAACACAGAAAACACTCACTCCCTCCAACACCGAAAACACTCACTCCCTCCAACACCGAAAACACTCACTCCCTCCAACACCGAAGACACTCACTCCCTCCAACACCGAAAACACTCACTCCCTCCAACACCTAAAACACTCACTCCCTCCAACACCTAAAACACTCACATACTCCTAAACCTAAAACACTCACTCCCTCCAACACAGAAAACACTCACTCCCTCCAACACAGAAAACACTCACTCCCTCCAACACAGAAAACACTCACTCCCTCCAACACCCAAAACAGTCACTCCCTCCAACACCGAAAACACTCACTCCCTCCAACACCTAAAACACTCCCTCCCTCCAACACCTAAAACACTCACATACTCCTAAACCTAAAACAGTCACTCCCTCCAACACCGAAAACATTCACTCCCTCCAACACCTAAAACACTCACTCCCTCCAACACCCAAAACAGTCACTCCCTCCAACACAGAAAACACTCACTCCCTCCAACAGCTAAAACACTCACTCCCTCCAACACCGAAGACACTCACTCCCTCCAACACCGAAAACACTCACTCCCTCCAACACCGAAAACACTCACTCCCTCCAACACCTAAAACACTCACTCCCTCCAACACCTAAAACACTCACATACTCCTAAACCTAAAACACTCACTCCCTCCAACACAGAAAACACTCACTCCCTCCAACACCGAAAACACTCACTCCCTCCAACACCCAAAACAGTCACTCCCTCCAACACAGAAAACACTCACTCCCTCCAACACAGAAAACACTCACTCTCTTCTCCACCGACACTCAGTAGCAGTCGTGTTTTCCATCTGCAAGATGCACTGCAGGAACTCTCCAAAATCCCTCCAGCAGAACCTTCCAAAGCCACAAACGCTACCATCCTGAAGGATAAGGGCAGCAGGTACCTGGGAACACCACCCCCTGACTGTTCCCCTCCAAATCCCTCACCATCCTGACTTGGAATTATATCGGCCGTTCCTTCACTGTCGCAGCGTCAAAATCCTGGAACTCCGTCTCTGACAGCATTCTGGGTGTACCAGAGTTTTTTAAAGGTTTATTTACTGTTGTCACAAGTGGGCTTACACTAACACTGCAATGAAGTTACTGTGAAATTCCCCACGTCGCCACACTCTGGCGTCTGTTCGTGTCCACTGAGGGAGAATTTAGCACGGCCAATATACCTACCCAGCTCATCTTTGGACTGTGGGAGGAAATCAGAGCACCCGGAGGAAACCCACGCAGAGTCGGGGAGAACGTGCAGACTCCACACAGACAGTGACCCGAGGCCGGGAATCGAACCCGGGTCCCTCGCGCTGTGAGGCGGCAGTGCTAACCACTGATGGTGGGAGTCTGGAACTCACTGTCTGAAAGGGTGGTGGAGGGAGAGACCCTCATAACATTTAGGAAGTATTTAGGTGTAAACTTGCATTGCCAAGGAAAACACAGCTATGGGCCAAGTGCTGGAAAATGGGATTTGAATCGTTGGGGGGTTTGGATATGACCAACACAGAAGGGATGGGCCGAAGGGCCTTTTCCTGAAGTGTACATCTCCATGACGATCACCTCAGGAAGGCAGCTCACCACCAGTTTCTCAAGGGGCAATAAATGCTGGTCTCGCCACATCCCGTAAATAAATACGTTAGAAAAAGAACTCCATGTGATTGTTCGATTGTGTCTGCTTTTGGCTCCACTGAAAGGTACTGGAAGCTTCACTAAATTAAGCATCTGTAACAAATGACATCCGGTGAGGTTCCAGCCCAGTCAGTATTAGAATCATCTAGAAGGGTGGGATCCAATCGAAACTGCAAAGAATTGTCTGCAAAGAGCATAGCCAATCAGCAGCCAGAGATCTATTGATTAATTCTGGTCGAAGTAACAGATAGAAAATATCTTTCCGATGTATAGATTCAAAGAAAATCTGCTGACAGCTTTCCTGAGATCGATGGATAAGTCAGAAAGTCAGGGGTGTAGGTCCCAGCATTCAAAAACAACCCTAAAAACAACAGGCCGACACCCTGTCAGTGAGGGAGGCTGCACTGTCAGAGGGTCAGTGCTGAGGGAGTCCTGCACTGTCAGAGGGTCAGTGCTGAGGAGTGCCGCACTGTCAGAGGGTCAGTGCTGAGGGAATGCTGCACTGTCAGAGGGTCAGTGCTGAGGGAGTGCTGCACTGTCAGAGGGTCAGTGCTGAGGGAGTGCCGCACTGTCAGAGGGTCAGTACTGAGGGAGTGCTGCACTGTCAGAGGGTCAGTACTGAGGGAGTGCTGCACTGTCAGACGGTCAGTACTGAGGGAGTGCTGCACTGTCAGAGGGTCAGTACTGAGGGAGTGCTGCACTGTCAGAGGGTCAGTACTGAGGGAGTGCTGCACTGTCAGAGGGTCAGTGCTGAGGGAGTGCCACACTGTCAGAGGGTCAGTACTGAGGGAGTGCTGCACTGTCAGAGGGTCAGTGCTGAGGGAGTGCTGCACTGTCAGAGGGTCAGTGCTGAGGGAGTGCCGCACTGTCAGAGGGTCAGTGCTGAGGGACTGCTGCACTGTCAGAGGGTCAGTACTGAGGGAGTGCCGCACTGTCAGAGGGTCAGTGCTGAGGGAGTGCCGCACTGTCAGAGGGTCAGTGCTGAGGGAGTGCCGCACTGTCAGAGGGTCAGTACTGAGGGAGTGCCGCACTGTCAGAGGGTCAGTGCTGAGGGAGTGCCGCACTGTCAGAGGGTCAGTGCTGAGGGAGTGCCGCACTGTCAGAGGGTCAGTACTGAGGGAGTGCCGCACTGTCAGAGGGTCAGTGTTGAGGGAGTGCCGCACTGTGAGAGGGTCAGTGCTGAGGGAGTGCTGCACTGTCAGAGGGTCAGTACTGAGGGAGTGCTGCACTGTGAGAGGGTCAGTGCTGAGGGAGTGCCGCACTGTCTGAGGATCAGTGCTGAGGGAGTGCTGCACTGTCAGAGGGTCAGTACTGAGGGAGTGCCGCACTGTCAGAGGGTCAGTACTGAGGGAGTGCCGCACTGTCAGAGGGTCAGTACTGAGGGAATGCTGCAATGACAGAGGGTCAGTGCTGAGGGAGTGCTGTGCTGTCAGAGGGTCAGCGCTAAGGGAGTGCCGCACTGTCAGAGGGTCAGCGCTGAGGGAGTGCTGCACTGTCAGAGGGTCAGTACTGAGGGAGTGCCGCACTGTCAGAGGGTCAGTGCTGAGGGAGTGCCGCACTGTCAGAGGGTCAGTGCTGAGGGAGTGCCGCACTCTCAGAGGGTCAGTGCTGAGGGAGTGCTGCTGCACTGTCAGAGGGTCAGTACTGAGGGAGTGCCGCACTGTCAGAGGGTCAGTACTGAGGGAGTGCTGCACTGTCAGAGGGTCAGTACTGAGGGAGTGCTGCACTGTCAGAGGGTCAGTACTGAGGGAGTGCCGCACTGTCAGAGGGTCAGTGCTGAGGGAGTGCCGCACTGTCAGAGGGTCAATGCTGAGGGAGTGCAGCACTGTCAGAGGGTCAGTGCTGAGGGAGTGCTGCACTGTCAGAGGGTCAGTGCTGAGGGAGCGCCGCACTGTCAGAGGGTCAGTGCTGAGGGAGTGCTGCACTGTCAGAGGGTCAGTACTGAGGGAGTGCTGCACTGTCAGAGGGTCAGTACTGAGGGAGTGCGGCACTGTCAGAGGGTCAGTACTGAGGGAGTGCTGCACTGTCAGAGGGTCAGCACTGAGGGAGTGCTGCACTGTCAGAGGGTCAGTACTGAGGGAGTGCTGCACTGTCAGAGGGTCAGTACTGAGGGAGTCCTGCACTGTCAGAGGGTCAGTGCTGAGGGAGTGCCGCACTGTCAGAGGGTCAATGCTGAGGGAGTGCAGCACTGTCAGAGGGTCAGTACTGAGGGAGTGCTGCACTGTCAGAGGGTCAGTACTGAGGGAGTGCCGCACTGTCAGAGGGTCAGTACTGAGGGAGTGCTGCACTGTCAGAGTGTCAGTACTGAGGGAGTGCTGCACTGTCAGAGGGTCAGTACTGAGGGAGTGCCGCACTGTCAGAGGGTCAGTACTGAGGGAGTGCCGCACTGTCAGAGTGTCAGTACTGAGGGAGTGCTGCACTGTCAGAGTGTCAGTACTGAGGGAGTGCTGTGCTGTAAGAAGTTTAACAACACCAGGTTAACGTCCTACAGGTTTATTTGGTAGCAAAAGCCACACAAGCTTTCCGAGCTCCAAGCCCCTTCTTCAGGTGAGTGGGAATTCTGTTCACAAACAGGGCATATAAAGACAGAGACTCAATTTACATGAATAATGGTTGGAATGCGAATACTTACAACTAATCAAGTCTTTAAGATACAAACAATGTGAGTGGAGAGGGCATCAAGACAGGCTAAAAAGATGTGTATTGTCTCCAGACAAGACAGCCAGTGAAACTCTGCAGGTCCAGGCAAGCTGTGGGGGTGACAAATAGTGTGACATGAACCCAATATCCCGGTTGAGGCCGTCCTCATGTGTGCGGAACTTGGCTGTCAGTCTCTGCAGTAAGAGTTTTAACAACACCAGGTTAAAGTCCAACAGGTTTATTTGGTAGCAAATACCATTCACTTTCAGAGCGCTGCTCCTTTGTCAGGTGGATTGGAAATCTGCTCTCAAACAGGGCACAGAGACACAAAATGAAGTTACAGAATACTGATGAGAATGCGAATCACTACAACCAACCAGATCTTAAAGATACAGACAATGTGAGTGGAGGGAGCATTAAGCACAGGTTAAAGAGATGTGCATTGTCTCCAGACAGGACAGCCAGCACGTCCAGGAGGCAAACTGTGGGGGCGACTGATAATGTGACATAAATCCAATGTACCCGCCATCATCTCACGTGAGAACACCATCCACCAGGTACACGGGGCATACTCTTGCAACTCGGCCAACGTTGTCTACCTGATACGCTGCAAGAAAGGATGTCCCGAGGCATGGTACATTGGGGAAACTATGCAGACGCTACGACAACGGATGAATGAACACCGCTCGACAATCACCAGGCAAGACTGTTCTCTTCCTGTTGGGGAGCACTTCAGCGGTCACGGGCATTCGGCCTCTGATATTCGGGTAAGCGTTCTCCAAGGCGGCCTTCACGACACACGACAGCGCAGAGTCGCTGAGCAGAAACTGATAGCCAAGTTCCGCACACATGAGGACGGCCTAAACCGGGATATTGGGTTCATGTCACACTATTTGTAACCCCCACAGCTTGCCTGGACCTGCAGAGTTTCACTGGCTGTCCTGTCTGGAGACAATACACATCTTTTTAGCCTGTCTTGATGCTCTCTCCACTCACATTGTTTGTATCTTAAAGACTTGATTAGTTGTAAGTATTCGCATTCCAACCATTATTCATGTAAATTGAGTCTGTGTCTTTATGTGCTCTGTTTGTGAACAGAATTCCCACTCACCTGAAGAAGGGGCTTGGAGCTCCGAAAGCTTGTGTGGCTTTTGCTACCAAATAAACCTGTTGAACTTTAATCTGGTGTTGTTAAACTTCTTACTGTGTTTACCCCAGTCCAACACCGGCATCTCCACATCAAGAGTGCTGCACTGTCAGAGGGTCAGTACTGAGGGAGTGCTGCACTGTCAGAGGGTCAGTACTGAGGGAGTGCCGCACTGTCAGAGGGTCAGTACTGAGGGAGTGCTGCACTGTCAGAGGGTCAGAACTGAGGGAATGCTGCACTGTCAGAGGGTCAGTACTGAGGGAGTGCTGCACTGTCAGAGGGTCAGTGCTGAGGGAGCGCAGCACTGTCAGAGGGTCAGTACTGAGGGAGTGCTGCACTGTCAGAGGGTCAGTGCTGAGGGAGTGCTGCACTGTCAGAGTGTCAGTACTGAGGGAGTGCTGCACTGTCAGAGGGTCAGTACTGAGGGAGTGCCGCACTGTCAGAGGGTCAGTGCTGAGGGAGTGCTGCACTGTCAGAGGGTCAGTGCTGAGGGAGTGCTGCACTGTCAGACGGTCAGTACTGAGGGAGTGCCGCACTGTCAGAGGGTCAGTACTGAGGGAGCGCTGCACTGTCAGAGGGTCAGTACTGAGGGAGTGCTGCACTGTCAGAGGGTCAGTGCTGAGGGAGTGCTGCACTGTCAGAGGGTCAGTGCTGAGGGAGTGCCGCACTGTCAGAGGGTCAGTACTGAGGGAGCGCTGCACTGTCAGAGGGTCAGTACTGAGTGAGTGCTGCACTGTCAGAGGGTCAGTGCTGAGGGAGTGCTGCACTGTCAGAGGGTCAGTACTGAGGGAGTGCCGCACTGTCAGAGGGTCAGTACTGAGGGAGTGCTGCACTGTCAGAGGGTCAGTACTGAGGGAGCGCTGCACTGTCAGAGGGTCAGTGCTGAGGGAGTGCTGCACTGTCAGAGGGTCAGTGCTGAGGGAGTGCTGCACTGTCAGAGGGTCAGTATTGAGGGAGTGCTGCACTGTCAGAGGGTCAGTGCTGAGGGAGTGCTGCACTGTCAGAGGGTCAGTGCTGAGGGAGTGCTGCACTGTCAGAGGGTCAGTGCTGAGGGAGCGCCGCACTGTCAGAGGGTCAGTACTGAGGGAGTGCCGCACTGTCAGAGGGTCAGTGCTGCGGGAGCGCCGCACTGTCAGAGGGTCAGTACTGAGGGAGTGCTGCACTGTCAGAGGGTCAGTACTGAGGGAGTGCCGCACTGTCAGAGGGTCAGTGCTGAGGGAGTGCCGCACTGTCAGAGGGTCAGTACTGAGGGAGTGCCGCACTGTCAGAGGGTCAGTACTGAGGGAATGCTGCACTGTCAGAGGGTCAGTACTGAGGGAGTGCTGCACTGTCAGAGGGTCAGTACTGAGGGAGTGCCGCACTGTCAGAGGGTCAGTGCTGAGGGAGTGCCGCACTGTCAGAGGGTCAGTGCTGAGGGAGTGCCGCACTGTCAGAGGGTCAGTGCTGAGGGAGTGCTGCACTGTCAGAGGGTCAGTATTGAGGGAGTGCTGCACTGTCAGAGGGTCAGTGCTGAGGGAGTGCCGCACTGTCAGAGGGTCAGTGCTGAGGGAGTGCTGCACTGTCAGAGGGTCAGTATTGAGGGAGTGCTGCACTGTCAGAGGGTCAGTACTGAGGGAGTGCTGCACTGTCAGAGGGTCAGTACTGAGGGAGTGCTGCACTGTCAGAGGATGAATTTTGTGTGACGTATGAGTCAGTGTCAGAGGGTTCTGAATACACATAAGAACATAAGAAATAGGAGCAGGAGTAGGCCATCTAGCCCCTCGAGTCTGCCCCGCCATTCAATAAGATCATGGCTGATCTGACGTGGATCAGTACCACTTACCCGCCTGATCCCCACAACCCTTAATTCCCTTACCGATCAGGAATCCATCCATCCGCGCTTTAAACATATTCAGCGAGGTAGCCTCCACCACCTCAGTGGGCAGAGAATTCCAGAGATTCACCACCCTCTGGGAGAAGAAGTTCCTCCTCAACTCTGTCTTAAACCGACCCCCCTTTATTTTGAGGGTGTGTCCTCTAGTTTTAACTTCCTTACTAAGTGGAAAGAATCTCTCCGCCTCCACCCTATCCAGCCCCCGCATTATCTTATAAGTCTCCATAAGATCCCCCCTCATCCTTCTAAACTCCAACGAGTACAAACCCAATCTCCTCAGCCTCTCCTCATAATCCAAACCCCTCATCTCCGGTATCAACCTGGTGAACCTTCTCTGCACTCCCTCCAATGCCAATATATCCTTCCTCATATAAGGGGACCAATACTGCACACAGTATCCCAGCTGCGGCCTCACCAATGCCCTGTACAGGTGCATCAAGACATCCCTGCTTTTATATTCTATCCCCCTCGCAACATAGGCCAACATCCCATTTGCCTTCTTGATCACCTGTTGTACCTGCAGACTGGGCTTTTGCGTCTCATGCACAAGGACTCCCAGGTCCCTTTGCACGGTAGCATGTTTTAATTTGTTTCCATTGAGATAGTAATCCCATTTGTTATTATTTCCTCCAAAGTGTATAACCTCGCATTTCTCAACGTTATACTCCATTTGCCATATCCTCGCCCACTCACAGCCTGTCCAAATCTCTCTGCAGATCTTCTCCGTCCTCCACACGATTCACTTTTCCACTTATCTTTGTGTCATCTGCAAACTTCGTTACCCTACACTCCGTCCCCTCCTCCAGAACATCTATATAAATGGTAAACATTTGCGGCCCGAGTACCGATCCCTGCGGCACGCCACTAGTTACCTTCCTCCAACCGGAAAAACACCCATTTATTCCGACTCTTTGCTTCCTGTCGGATAGCCAGTCCCCAATCCACTTTAACACACTACCCCCAACTCCGTGTGCCCTAATCTTCTTCAGCAGCCTTTTATGGGGCACCTTATCAAACGCCTTTTGGAAATCCAAAAACACCGCATCCACCGGTTCTCCTCCATCAACCGCCCTCGTCACATCTTCATAAAAATCCAACATGTTCGTCAAGCACGACTTTCCCCTCATGAATCCATGCTGCGTCTGATTGATCGAACCATTTCTATCCAGATGCCCTGCTATCTCCTCTTTAATAATGGATTCCAGCATTTTCCCTACTACAGACGTTAAGCTGACCGGCCTATAGTTACCCGCCTTTTGTCTCCTTCCTTTTTTAAACAGCGGCGTAACATTAGCCATTTTCCAATCAACCAGAATAGAACATAGAACATAGAACAGTACAGCACAGAACAGGCCCTTCGGCCCACGATGTTGTGCCGAGCTTTATCTGAAACCAAGATCAAGCTATCCCACTCCCTATCATCCTGGTGTGCTCCATGTGCCTATCCATATCCATATCCTAACCCAGAATGCAACGAGTTTTGATAAATAATCACTAACGCATCCACTATTACCTCTGACATTTCTTTCAATACCCTGGGATGCATTCCATCCGGACCCGGGGACTTGTCCACCTTCAGTCCCATTAGTCTACCCAGCACTGCCTCTCTGGTAACATTAATCGTATTAAGTATTTCTCCTGCTGCCAACCCTCTGTCGTTAATATTTGGCAAACTATTTGTGTCCTCCACCGTGAAGACCGACACAAAAAACTTATTTAAAGACTCAGCCATATCCTCATTTCCCACTATTAACTCCCCCCTCTCGTCCTCCAAGGGTCCAACATTCACTCTAGCCACTCTATTCCTTTTTATATATTTATAAAAACTTTTACTATCATTTTTTATATTAATTGCTAGCCTAGCTTCATAGTCTATCCTTCCTTTCTTTATCGCTTTCTTAGTCTCTCTTTGTTGTTTCTTAAATTTTTCCCAATCACTTGTTTCTCCACTATTTTTGGCCACTCTGTACGCAGCTGTTTTTATTTTAATACTCTCCTTTATTTCCTTCGTTATCCACGGCTGGTTCTCCCTTTTCTTACAATCCTTGTTTTTTGCTGGAATATATTTTTGCTGAGAACTGAAAAGGATCTCCTTAAAAATCCTCCACTGTTCCTCAGCTATCCTACCTGCCAGCCTGCTCTCCCAGTCTACCTTAGCCAATTCATCCCTCATCCTATCATATTTCCCTCTGTTCAAACAGAGGACACTGGTTTGGGACCAAACTTTCTCCTCTTCCATCTGAATCAGAAATTCGACCATATTGTGGTCACTAGATCCTTCACAATAAGATCCTTAATTCTACCTATCTCGTTACACAATACCAGATCCAAAATAGCTCGTTCCCTCGTCGGTTCCGTAACATGCTGTTCAAGGAAACTATCCCGACAGCATTCTAAGAACTCTTCCTCCATTCCACCCTTACCGACTTGAGTCTGCCAGTCAATGTGCATGTTGAAGTCCCCCATGATTATTGCCGTTCCGTTTTTACACGCATCCCTTATCTGCTTGTTTACAGCCCTCCCTACCTCAACATTATTATTTGGGGGCCTATATACCACACCTACTAGTGTCTTTCTCCCTCTACTATTCCTCATCTCTACCCATAATGATTCCACGTTTTGTTCCTCAGAGCCTATGTCATCCCTCAGTACTACCCTGATATTATCTCTTATTAATAGCGCGACCCCACCACCTTTTCCTTCCTGTCTATTCTTCCTAAACGCCTGATACCCCTGGATATTCATCTCCCAGTCCTGGTCACCTTTCAGCCACGTTTCTGTAATGGCCACTAGATCGTACCCACTTGTGCTGATTTGCACCATCAACTCATTTACCTTGTTCCGAATGCTTCGTGCATTCAGGCAAAGTGTCCTTATTCCAGCTTTTATCTGGACCCGCTTTGATGAGTCGCGAACACCCTCTCCCTCTACTCCCTTATCTAAATTACCGCCTTCATTCACTTGCACCCTCTCCTCTACCATTAATTTTGTAATTCCCCTTACCCCTGCATCCTCCCCCCCATCAATTAGTTCCTTGATCCTAGTCAACTCTTCTAGCTCCCCTCCACAGTGAGACACTTGGTCACATTTTTCTGCTGGGAAATATGAGAGCAGATAAATAAATGCAGCTTGTGCCATGGGCATGGGGGATGAGCAAGATGGTGTATCATACTCCAGAGAGAACTTCTCCCTCAATCCTCGTTTCATGTTGAACCCGGAATCATTTTCCCGAACCTAGCCGGGCGACATAACCCTCGTTCACCTGCTCATCCAATGTACGCGGTTTCCTGTGTACACATTCCCATCTCTTCATGGACGCTATTAACACCATTCTTCAGCCTTTAGCACCATTTACATTCCCTTTGTCTTTTTGTCCATGTCATTCCTATCAAATACCCCTCACCCCCCCGCCACCCCTCACCCCCCCCCGCCACCCCTCACCCCCCCCCCCCCGCCCCGCCACCCCTCACCCCCACCCCCCGTCACCCCTCACCCCTCTTAAATACAGTATAAATCTTATACAGAACAGAAAATGCTGGAAAATCTCAGCAGGTCTGACAGCACCTGTGGAGAGAGAATCGAGCCAACGTCGCGAGTCTGGATGACCCTTCATCAGTGTATAAATCTTGTCCAAGTTTCCTGGTCTGCAGCTCTGACAGGGCTGGAGAGACTGGATTGAGGGATGAAGTTTCCTCTGGTTGGGGGTGGGGGGCGTCTAGAACAAGGGCTCCCAGTCTCAGGATACGGGGAAGACCGTTTGGGACTGAGATGTGGAGACATTTTTCACTCAGAGGGCGGTGAACCTGTGGAATTCTCTAGCACAGAAAGCTGTGGAGGCCAAGTCACTGCATGTATTTAAGAAGGAAATAGAGAGATTTCTA